>NC_060271.1:48322462-48361356 GCF_021613505.1 Equus quagga
GGGGGCAGAGGAGGCGGTGGCCCAGGTAAGGGAGCTAAGGGCAGGGGCAGAGGGGCAGGCGGAGCCGAGTGAGAGGAGTAGCCGGCTGTGTTGCCAGCAACAGGAGGGATTCAGGTCAGCGCTGCAGAGATCTGGGCCCCTGGAGGGGGTTAGAAATAGCCTGGCCCTTGCTGATCTGGAGCAGGATGCACAAAGCGGTGAGTGAGAGGGTGGCCCAGACCAAGTGTGAAGGGCTCCCCATCCCCTGGTGGGCTTTGCAGAGTGGCAGTCCCAGGCTCCTGGAGTCAGGGTTGGCCGTGGACAATGGTCAGAGTCTACCTCCAAGACCAACATCGTGGTCCAAGTGAAGCTCAGCGAAATGTCCGGCGATTGGCCACCACAGCCCTCGCCATCGGGGGCCCGAGTGTTTCCTTAAAGGCCTCACGTAGTGAAGGCACTTGTGTAACAAGTGCAAAAGGACAGATACCAGCTAGTCCGTGATGACAGGCTACTGAGTCAACCACCTGGGGGTGGGTAGGACGGAGGCACAGGGGCCGAGTAAGTGGACAGGACAGGGGCCAGCAGAGCCTCCCAAGACAGAGCCCCACGTGAAAGCACTGGGTCAGGACTAGGTACACCGGTGGGAGGAGGTGCTGGCAGGACCCCAATGGGACGGGGTGGGAGCAGCCGAGGGCCATCCAGGACACTTACTGCTTTCCTTCTGTGGCTGGTTTAAGAACATACTTGTCAAAATACATTCTCACCAGGCGCTCCCGCTCCTCCAGCTGCGGCAGGTCAAAGCTGACCATCTCGTCGATGCGGTCGTTGATGGCCCAGTCAAACTGCTCGGGCTGGTTGCTGGCCAGGACCAGCATGAACCTGTGGCCAACAGAGACGGTGCGAGCTGACCGCCTGCTCACCAAGGACAGGGGCCTCTCAAATCACACAGGGCAATTTTCTAACAGAGTCTATCTGGCAACTTTTTAACCCAGAAAACCTCAGGCAGACCCAGCATTGCTCTCTGCTGTCCATCCCTCCCTCTGACAGTTGTTCCTGCCCCAATTCATGCTTCTCTTCTGACCGATGGCCCAGCCTGATGGGATGGCCACGTACGCCTCGCTGTGCACAGGGATAGGGACCCTGGGGTCCAAGACAAATGTCCGCCCCTCCTCCACTGGAGCCCAGAGATCAGCTGAGTGGAGCTGCCAACTCAGCAGGGACATGGATACGCCTCCCAGGGGTCTGAGGGGGTTGGGAGGTCTCTGCTGGCAGAGCCATAGCGGGCGAGGGCAATGCAACTGAGATGGTGGTAAAAAGATGACCTGCAGGGCTGGGTGCCCCTCAGTGAACAGCAGGCAAGTGACAGAAGAGTAAGACTAAGGATCTGGAAGGGGCCAGTCCATCCCTGGGGCCACCTGCACCCAGGGCACCCGGTGTGGGGTGACCACTCAGACATCCCATTTCTGGGGGACAGCCGGAGGTGCCAAGGGCTGGCCGGAAGCCAAGGGCAGTGACCTGTGGACAAGGACTGGCCCTGGCTCTGCTTGAGAGACGCTAGCATATCTTCCCAGTGGTTCCCACAAACACCCCACTGTGCCCCGACTGGCCATTCCTGTTGCATGGGTGCAGGACACAGGATGCCCCAGAGTGGGGACGCTGCCCAGGCACTGTGAGCGATGGGTCAGGTGTGTGCCTGCCCTGTTCCCAGCCCTGTCCTGCAGCAGCCATGTGAGTTCAGGCAGTGCCTCAGTTTCCCTCTGTGAAAGGCTGCTGTGACGGCCATATGGGATGACGTAGGGAGGCGCTCTGCACATGAGTCTCACGCTGGCGGGTGGCCCTCACTTGCTGCTGTGCTGGCCTGTCCGGTGCAGGAACGCATTCAGGGTGGCCCTGAGGTCCTCGCTTATCTTTTCCTGCGGAGAGAAGGCAGCCGGCCTGAGCAGCAGGGCTCTGTAAGCAGCCGAGGGGAAGTCAGATGGAGGCCCCGGAAAGACACAGCCCCTGCTCCTCCAGGAGCAGGAGTACGCCAGCATCTTAATGAACGAATCTAAACTTGAAAACGACTCTGAAAAACACCACACGTACAACTCCTGCTCCTCACACACACAGCTCTTTATGAAGAGAGCGCAGCTGAGGAGCAGGTATGGGTCAGGCCTCAGTCACGAGCTGCAGTGACCTTCCCAGGAAACACGGATGCAGCCCGAGATGACGGGCCTGGCCATGCCTCGCTCTGCTCAAATCACTGGACACGCTGTCTGTGGCCAGCCCAGCCCACCAGGCCAGACAGAGGTTTCCAGAATACTCACGGTCGCTCGCTTCCTGAGGAAGGCGTCTGCTTCATCCACAAAGAGCAGGAGGCTGTGAAGGGGAGGGGTCCGCATGAGGTGTGGGCAGGGCCTGGGGGCAGAGCCTGGCAGAGGCTGCTCAGCACAGGCACGGTCCTGTTGGGACGCCAACGCACCGATCACACTGAGACCCACACCACAAGCTGCCCACAGCAGTCTTGGGGAGCGCGGACCTCAGCCCCAGGCATGCCAAGTGCTGGCGTGCAGAGACGATCACTAAACGTACACAACAGCCACACCGGGCGCTAAACTAAGTACCCGGCTGGCAGCCCTTGTCTCAAATGTTTTACAGTCAGAAGCAATGAGAGGTTCCAGTGACGAGCACAGACCACCAGGAACCTGCGCTCGGGTGAATTTTTCCCTCAGACCTCCGGCCCCAAATGCTGCCAGACAGCAGAGGCTGCTCTGGCCTCAGGTATGACCGCGGGGACAGGTTGCAGGGGAGTCACTGATGCTCTGCCCAGCAGGAGCCCACTCACCCTCGCCGGCTGGTGCTGGCCCAGTCGAAGACCTTGTGCACAGCAGTCACGCCGTCCCGCCCCATGGGGGCCACGTCCCCGCCTGTCATGATGGCGTAGTCCATGCCAGAGTGCAGCGCTAGTTTCTGGAAGAAAGGGCGGACAGGGAAAAGGCAGCATGCTCTTCGCTTCCTCCCTTTTAAAGCCTGTGGGTTCGCCCTCTGCCCTCACCCGCTGCTTGAAGCACTGGGGGCTGGCTGTGTGTGCAGACGCCCCTCGCCTGAACAGCTGGGGAGGGGCTGCCCTCCCACGTGGCCCTGATGCCCAGCCCCAAGAGCCTCAGCTGTAGCCTCTGCCTACCCACCCCACTACTGGCGGGTGAGACTCCTGCAGGACCCCAGCCCCACCTGCGCAGCCACGTGCCCTCACCTTGGCAAAGAGCGTCTTGCCAGTCCCTGGAGGCCCGTACATCAGAATGTTCCTGTACAGGCTCCTGTTCTTCTTGGTGTTTCTTGTCGCGATGGCGATGTCCCGCACACGCGCCTCCAGGCTGGGCTGCCAGGGGACACGGCAGTTTGCGAGATGCCCTGCTGCTGAGTCTGACCCTCCTGGGCCAGCACAAGAGGCAGCCCACCCCAGGCTGTGGCTCAGATGGGTAATTCCACCCCAGCCCCGAAACAGCAGCGCCACTCACACTGAGGACGACGCCCTCCAACGCATCCTGAGGCTTACTGAGGAGCCGCCTGCTGACCTGCGGGGGGACGGGCAGGGTCATCGGCAGAGCCCATGGCACAGCCACCAAGTGCTGGGAACAGCTGGCTTGCCACGTGGAAACACCACCGCCACAGACCTCGCACTCAAGGATACAGAGGACCGGGCCCTGCTTCAGAATGCTGGCAGATGAGGCCGTCTGTGTTACTGGGCTGGGTGACCCACAGGTTCTTTACTGACCCTTTCCTCAATCACCCGCAGCAATTAATAGAGAGGTCCAGCCGCAGACAGTGGGGGACGCGGCAGGAGGGGCACAACAAGGAAAGGGAGGCAGCTGACCCCGAGCTACTTCCAGTGACTTTTACAGGAGTCCAGGAGTGCAAAGAACCCAAAAGCTATGCAGTCCCTCACATCAACAGATGCAAGGGGCACCTGAGCAGATGGGGCGAGGGTCCCCTGAGTCCTGACGAGGACAGCAAAGAGGAAAAAGCCAAAAGCAAATCCCATGTGCAGGAGGCAGCAGAAAGGACTTGTGTCAGTGGGGAAGGACATGTGTCCAGTCTGGCTGTGACCAGAAGGGACTGGGGGACACAGCCCCAGTGAGAATGGGCCCCACACCCACAGCCAGGCCCGTCACCTGCAGCGGGTGCCTCAGTGCCTCCAGCACTGTGATGCGAGAGGTCTCCCTCACCAGGGACGGCTTCCCCAGCCGGGCTTCGATGTACCGCCCAGCGACAGACGTGGCATTCTTGGCGGAGTAGACGCCGACGGCCAGCAGTGTCAGTCCGGCTACCTAGAGCAGGGCAGAAAGGCGGCGAGTGACACCCACTGCCCTGCACCACTCAGCAGTTGACACAGCCACCTGAACCCACCCCGTGCCAAGTGACAGCAGAGCCTCCAACCCCAAATCCCACACCAGCCGACGCTCAACTACACATGATGGCGGAAGATGGTTCCAGACAGCCAAGGTATCAAAAAGCTTATTAAAAACGCCCTTTCTCAGACAGCTACTGGAGAGTGTGTTCCAGCAGGACTAGGGAAGCGACAGGAGCTACAACCGTGAAGAGGCGAAGGGACTCCTGAGCTGATGGGGCACAAAGCACACACCACAGTGGGAGCACAGGCACAGGACACTCAAGCCGGAGCTGCAGTGAAAAGCTCCCAGAACCCACACCAACATCTGAAAACGGAACTAAAACTCTTCCCTACAAAATGAACAGCTCAGCCACCATAGGGGAGCAATGACTGAGACCACACAAACGAGGTTCTTAGGACACCAGACGGCAAAACGAGGGCCAGAGAGGGGCACATGCCAGGAGGTGGTGGGGCCAGGGCTGGCTGTTGGCACCACTGTGACCAGCTGGCTCCTGGGTCTGACTCCAGCAACCCCCTCCGCGTGTCTATCCAGCTTACTTAGAAGGTAGACACTTGACTCAGGTGGACTCTCAGCAGAGTCTGTCAGCAGGCAGGCAGGACTGACCAGCCCACAGGCCGCCCACATGGGCGGGGATTCTGAAGTGAAGACACACGCAAGAGTTTCACCACCACATGCAACATGCAGGCATTGTCTGGACCCTAAGGTGAACAGACTGCCAGCAGCGCTTCTGGGACAGCTGGAGGGACCCAAACGCACGGGGCACTCAGCCCTTGACACGCTTTCACACACTCCACGAGAGAGAAGACGATCAGTGAAACAGACGCCTTGGAATGCTGGTCCCTCCGGGAGGCAGGGGATGGGCACGTGGCCAGTAGATTCTGCTCTGCTTTCTGAGCACTGGACAGTTGTCACAAAAAGGATAAAGAAAACTCCCGTTCAGAGAAGTATTGCAAAACCAAAGGCAAGAAGAGGGAGCGTGCAGGCCCCTGGCCCAGGCAGACACCAGCCTCCCCAGAGGCTCCCAAGGTCTGAGTCTGCAGGGGAGCAGAGCCTGTGGGCAGCACGTGTACCCTCACCGTCAACTGCCTCAGCTGGCCTGTTCTCTCAGCTCCCGCGTCCCTCTCTGTGACCCTGTTGACCCATGATCCTGCTCTGATGTGCGCAGGGGCCACAGTCCTAGCTGAGGGCACCTGGGAGGAGGGTGCTGACCTTCCGGAACCCAGACACAGGGAGAGGCCTGCATTCACGTCCCAGGTGGGGCCGACCCATGTCCCAGTCAGAAGAGCAAGGAGACTGGGCAGTGTGGGGTGCAGAGGGAGCAGAATCTCAGCCATAGAGAAGGGGACCCACACTAGCTCCTCGTTCAGAGGTCCCACCACCTGGCGGTCTCTGCTCAGACCACCTCAGGGCCCTCCAACCACCCACAGACAAGGTCACGTCCCAAGAGTGGGACACAGGGTTATAAGGAAAACGTGGGCCATCAAGTAGACAGTGAAAAGCTGCCTCCTCCACAGGCATGGTAAGCAAAGCTCTAGCACCAGGAACTTGGTTTTTCTTGTGGTTTACCAGCCTCTTTATTTTTTTTGCTGAGGAAGATTCACCCGGAGCTAACATCTATTGCCAATCTTCCTCTTTTTGCATGTGAGCCACCTGGCACAGCACGGCCACTGACAAGTAGTGTAGGTCTGCACCCAGGCACCGAAGCCAGCTGCCAAAACAGAAGGTGCCGAACTTAACCCCTAGGCCACCAGGGCTGGCTCTACCAGCCTCTTTAAATCCCTTCCTTTGTTTGCCACAACGCGCAGGACCCAAGGGCGTCCTGAGGTTCTAACCAGAGGCACAACCTGACTGCATGAGCGCTTTTCTCTGCAACTTTCCACTCGAAGTGTAAACACTCTGAAGCTGAGGCCACTCACTGCAGGGCTGCCACAGCGGCTTGGAGATGACCAGGCTGTGGGCCGCGTGAGGCTTGGCCCCACTAAAAAAAGTGAAACTTTATTCCAGGAAAACAAGGTTAACACCAAACCACTAATTCCTGTAAAAAAACAAGTAAGCAAACAGCGCCAGCCTCATCAGATGACTGCTCTCCTCATCACGGCCGAGGCAGCCACGTTTGCAGACTCCTCTCCAGGACGCGTGTCCCCTGGCACTGCCCAGCGCACAGCACACACCGAGCACCTCCCGTGTGCTGGGCCAGGGCAGCAACGACGTGGAGGGAGCAGTGCGGAGTCCCAAGGTGGGGATGGTCAAAGAGGAGGGTCAGGCAGAGGTGAGCATGCGGGAGGGCCTGGAAGGCTCAAGGCAGGGCTCGGACCCCGCACAGCACAGCCACGCCCACATCAGCTCTGTCCTCTCACACCTGGACATGTGCCCCTACCCGGACCTGCCTCAGGGAGGACACAGGAGCCAAAGCCCCAGCTGTGCCCAACAAGCAGCCTTGACCCAAGCCCAGGTCTGCCTCCTGCACGAGTCCCGGTCCGAGCAGGGGTGCCTGGGGGAGGCAGGACAGGGTCAGTTGGGAGGAAGCTGCAGGCCTGCAGTTCACTGCATGAAGCAGGGCGCAAAGGAGGGAGTGGAAGGATGTGGCCAGGGCTTAGAGCCAGCACCCAACTCCAGGCGGCCCAGCTCAGACGCCAGAGAGAAACTGCTGAGTTGCCCACCCCGCTGGCCACAGGCCGGATTCCCTGGACCCACTTTCAGCAGGGCCTCCACTATGACCCACTGCTCCAAGGGCAGGGGGCCCCTGAGCATTGTTCGAAACTTGTTTCAGAAGAATGTGACAGGAATCCTTGCTCAGCCCCGTCACCGGCCCAAGCTGGGTGGCTCCAAGGGGCCATGTTATGAACCAGCAGTCTGACCAGCTCCAAGTTCCCTGGACTGGAGCCCTGGCCCTGCCAGGACCATCAAGTGCCTGCTTCTCTGGAGGCTCAGTCTGATCCACCCCTCACTGTCCCCGGTGAGGCTGGAGCTACATCCAGAGCAGGACATTTGCGGAAAAGGCCCCAGGAACAGGGGGCCCCGGACACCTGGCCGTGTTTCCTTGGGGCATGGCCGCTGCGCTAAGGATCAGCACTTCACTGTCAGACCCTCGCTAAGGTGTCAGTCCCACACGAGTGAGTGCTGAGCCACGCTCCTCAGCCTGGAACAGCGCAGGCACAGAGCCGAGCGCAGGCACTACCTGTGGAGGCTTCAGGAACTAGTTCTAGCCAACACTCCCCGCCCTGTGTGCTGAGTAGCCCCACGGCACAGGGCACAGATCACTGGGCTTCCAGAATGTGAGACTGCCCGATGGCCTTGGTGGGCTGACCTCTTCTTCCCCCTGAAGGGGGGGACCCTCCCAGAAGCTCAGTTGGAAAGGCGCACCCCGCATGTCTCCCAGACCCCATGGGGTCTCAGCTGGTCCCACTGCCAAAGCCCCGGACAGGTCCCCATTCACACTTTCTAAAAGACGGGGCCGCTAAGGAAAGTGGGGAATGAAGCTCTAGCATCCCCTTCCCACGTCTTCCTTCCAGCCAGAAAGTTAGAAACTTTTTAAAAAAAGGGTTTTGACACTTTTTACTGAATGCTGCCACGGCCAACACCAAATGATTCCACGTGCCCCAAACCAGAGGCCCCACCTGTCCAGCTTCCTAGGAGAGGGGAGCAGGAGGGAGCAGCAGCGCAATTCCTAAACCACAGGCGTTCTTGGCGCGCCCCATCTGCAGACTCACACCACCCAAGATAGGGACGAGGCCCAGAGGGGGCCCTGGCACAGACTGTGGGGAAGATGTGGCAGTGGCGTTTACCGTGGCTGTCACTTTGTCCCAGTCTGTCACAAAGGCACGGAATCCTTCACCGAACAGGGTGCCAGCTGTCCTGTAGAGGAAGCAGGGACATGACCTGGAGGGCAACGGACCTGGGCACGGGGCTAGGGAAAGGGCAAGGGGTCCGAGAAGCAGTCTTCCCTGCCTGGGACAGGGGATGGAGGCCATCAAGCCACTGAGGGCTCCAGTGGATGCCCACCAGGGACACGGCCTTACCTGATGGACTCCAAGATGGTCTGGCGGTGCTCAGCAGCCTTCAAGCGGATCTGCTCACGGATGATGTCTGCGTTCTCACGCTCGGCCTTGGCCCGGGCACGTGCCTCAGCCTCCACCCTCAGCATCTCGTTCTTGTGCCGCAGCTCCATCTCCCGCTCCACAGTGGCTGCCAGGATGAGGCAGGAGAGTGGCACTCGGCTCCCAGCCCTGTGGCCTGGCTGCCTCTCTGCCCACTGTGGACCACCCCCCAAGCCGGGCCCCTCCAGTAGATGGCTCTCCATGAGGAGTCCTGAGTTCAGACCCCGAGGCCGAGGCAACCCTTCTCATAGGACAGGAACTCACGTGGGACCCTGGGGTTGCCTGGCTGCAGATGAAGAGTGGGCCCCAGAATGCCAGCCCGCCCTGGTTTCTGTTGTGAAGCCCCGGCTGCAGCATGCAGAGCCCCCAGCATGGGTCTCACAAAGCACACAGATGAAGCGCCTGAAGCCGCGCCTTCCCATGCCTACAGCCCGTGCACCCCGCTGGCCCTTCTCAAGCTGCCGCCTCCTAGGCAGGCTCCAAGGACACAGCCCCAGGCAGAGCTCACAGCCCTACCTCGTCGTATGGCCTCCTGCTTCTGCACGGACTCCTCCTGCTTCCGCAAGTTCTCCTCATTGAGAAGTTGCTGACAAGAAACCACAAAAAAAGGCAAAAGCTTTCAGAAGTAAGAAACAGCCAACATGGCTCTGACAGGGCAGCTGCTCGGCCTGAGGGGACACTTCCGCCACCCCAGAGGCTCTGACCTTCCCAGGGACAGGCACCCCAGGGCGCAAATGCTCCACAGCCCGATGCAGGCGGGGCTGAACTGCCCGGGACACGCATGTGCCTCAGGGCTGGGTTCAAAAGCCCCTGCCCCCAGGAGAGCTTGGCCGCAGGGCAGACCTCTGGGTGCTCCCCCGGCCCCCCAATGACTGTCCTCACAGAGCTCTGTTTTCCACTGTAAGACCCACAACTCTTGAACATCCACCACGAACTCATCACAGCCAGGGTCCTAGTCAGGCCTCAACTGGGAGAGAGCTCAGAGTGGCCGGAGCATGGAGGCACGTGCATCCTGTGTGCGTGTGCAGGCGTGGGAGCAGAGCTTCCCAGGACCCAGAGCCTGCCGCACCGGACTTGGGCCACCCACCTGCCCAGCAGAGGCCATGCTCTTGGGGAGCACGCAGGTGCCAAGCTCACCTGCTGCCTCAGCTGGTCCTCATAGCGCTGCCGTGCCAGCTTGTCCTGGTACTGGGCCCTCTGGGGAGGGAGAGAACAGCATGAACACAGCTCAGCTGGAGAGGCTGGTGGACGGGCCTGGAACCAATGTCTGGACCCCGATGCCACTGGGCACTAGGACCTCAGATGAGCCCCCCAGCTCCACCTGCTGAGTTAGTGAGCACAGTCACACATACACGGGATACATGTCACGCTGAGTGCTGAGGAATCCACAGGCCTCAGATGTTTGCACAAGGTCATCCCAAGGCCTTGACGGGTCAATAACAGACCCAGACTGCATCTGGGGCCACGGTGCGCCCCATCCTCGTCACCCAGGCCTCCCTGTGCCCACGTGGCCCTTACCGCCTGGTGCTGCCGCGTCTCCTCGTTCAGAGTCTTCCTCCGTTCCTCAGCCTGCACACGGATCTGCTCGCTCTTCAGCTGCTCCACAGCGGCCTCATACTCCTATAGCACAGACCAGCTGCTGCAACCCCAGAGCCTGGCAAGGCCTCACACTCAGGACTTCGAGCTCAGGGTTCAGGCCACCTCTACAACCCTCTCCCGTATCCCATGTGGGCCCTGAAGGGGCTGGAAAGGTCTGGGCAGGGTGGGACGTGCTTCCAGAAGACACAGCCTGGACCAGCACCTCCACAGGCCCATTGCATCTCAGCTACACCCGCACCAAGGTCCAGGAGGACCCAGACCCGCAAGCAGCAAGAAGCGCCAGGAAAATGGACAGGGTTGGACTCCAGAGGATGAGACAGTCTCCTAGGGGGCCTGTCACTCCCCTCTCTGACACTGTTTCCAAAGTGGCTTATGTCAGGTGCTCACTTTTTGACTAGGTTTTATGACAGCCAAGGATGGAGTGCAGAGCACAGGCCTTTTCTAGGCTCGCTATGAGAGTATAAGAAACCAGGGGAGAACCCGCCCAGGGAGACCAGCCCATCCTCACCCACGCCCGCCCTTCCAGGTGGTTCTGCTGTGGAAACTGGGGCCACACGCCAGCGCCTGTCTCTGACTGCTCCCTGCTTCCCTGCAAACCAGGAGCTAGAAAGCAAACGCGGGATGGAGGCGTCCGCGCAGCCGCGGCTCTCAGGCACTTCTCATCCCAGGACCCTTCTGTGGCCAAGGGGACGCAGACCACCCCGGCGAGCATCCCACCCTCCACTCACTTTGAGCTTGGACTGCTGCTCCAGCTGTAATGTCTGCTCCTGCATCTGCGCGAGACTCAGTGCCTCCTTGGCATGTCCTGCAAAAGACGGGAGGGCGGTGTCAGGGCAGCAGGCACAGGACCTCGTTCATGCGCTCAAGCCAAGGGGCTGTCAGGGAGACCACGGCTCCCCTCAACCTCAAAGTGCATGTGCCCACCCTCATTCCAGGTCAGACCCTGCTCGGTGACCCCTCTCTCCAAAGGCTCCCTTCTCCTCACCTTTGTCTGCTCTATCCCCAACAGAAGGGTGGCCCATGCCCCTCGAGAGGAGGGCCAACATGGCAGCTGTTTCCCAACTAAACAAGAAGCAAGCCCGTGGCCAGAATGTCCTTTATTTTCCATGCACGTACGTTCTCTTAAGTCTTAATTAATCTTAATTAATTCTTAAGTCATCATTGATCTACTGCCAAGCTTAAGAAGTAAATGGGGGGGCCAGCCCAGTGGCGCAGCAGTTAAGCTTGCACGTTCCGCTTTGGTGGCCCAGGGTTCACTGGTTCGGATCCTGGGTGTAGACATGGCACCGCTTGGCAAGCCATGCTGTGGCAGGCGTCCCACATATAAAATAGAGGAAGATGGGCACGGATGTTAGCTCAGGGCCAGTCTTCCTCAGCAAAAAGAGGAGGATTGGCGGCAAATGTTAGCTCAGGGCTAATCTTCCTCAAAAAGAAAAAAAAAGTAAATGGGAATTAAATCAGAAGGAAGCCAAAGCGTGCAGGGTGACGGCTCTTCACAGAACGTGTGCCATAAACATCTTCTACATGTATTCTGCTCATAAGGCAGGATCCATATCTGTCTGTGTTTGGGACTTCTGGTAATCTCCTGAAGCCTACGCATCAGGTCTCTCAAATGTCTGTCTGATGACACGGTTCTCCCGTGCACACTATTCACCAGAGAAGTCTTCTAACAGGTGAGCGTGCGGGAGGAAGGCAGGCTGTGAGCCACTGTCCTGACTCTGCAATGGCCCTAGCTGGCTCCCTTTGCTTCCCACACGTCCATCCTTCTATCCTCCATGACCCATCTTACTTTTTGAAGCCTTCAAAGTCAGCTGCAGACCCTAGTACCCGTCACCCCCAAAACGGAGCAAACATCGTTACCTAGAGCATCACATCTGATTATAGTTCTGGGTTTTTCTTTTCGGAGTTAAACTGCTGCTCTAAGCACAACCCACATCTTTAGACAAGAGTGGCAGGAGCTCTGTGTTTGGATGGTCTGCTGGGGTATGCGGTCTGGCATGAACACAGCATCAAAGCTTGGGAAGGGCCCTCAGAGCTGGTCAGGATGGGGATGCTGCGGTCTCCTAGAGCCCTACTGCAAAGCTCTCCCCTGGGTCTCTGGTGATCGGAGGCACAGATGGCATAAGGAAGGCACCAGAGTCCCACCCCCTTCATTGGTGAGCTTGGAAAGCCATGAGGTCAAGGGCTGAGCAGACCCGGGGAGCCCCTGTAACAGCTCACTCAGACTGACTGGAAGAGGAGATCACAACAGATAGGAACACGGGTGTCACAGGCCAACAACACTGGGTCTGAATCCCAGCTGTGCTGTTTATTCACAACGTGACCTTTGGCAAGGCAGGTTAAACTCTCTGAGTGCCTCACCTGAAATGGAGCGGGGTTCTCTCTCTCCCTGACTCTTGGAGGAGTGAAATGAGAGCAAGCAGGTAAACTGCTCAGCATGAGGCCTGGCACCACATGCCCACTAATCACAAGCTAGGATTTCAACACCAGCAACAGTAACTCTTCACCTTGAAATCATCCTGTACCAGGAAACATGCTTCCAAAGCATCAATTAGCACCTGTTACAGGCAAGGTGCTCTTTTAGGCACCTGCCTTCCTGGAGTGTACAGGCAAGTGGACTGGGGCACACAGACTGCTCAAGGCCAAATGTCCTGCTCTGGCCTCCCAGGAGGGCCCAGGAGACAAGGCAGCATCAGGCTGGGCCTTGAAGGATAGAAGGTGGTCACACTGTGGGAAGCAGCTGAGGCCATCTCTGGACGGCCTGGAGAGAGCAGGGAGGTCGAACAAGAGCAGGCTCAGACCAGCCTTGGCAGGCACTGCTGCCTGTGAGCTGCAGCATCCGGAGAAGACAGACTTACAGAGGGGCTATCGGGCAGAGGGGCACGAGGCACCCTGGGAAGAAGGGTGTGAGGCTAGGAAGGGGTGGCACACGAGGGCAACGCCTCTCCCACTGGCCAGCAGTAAGGCCAGGAAGGACGGCAGGGACAAAAATGAAGTAGAGTCCACACCTGGGACAGAGTCATCGGATGTGGAGACTAATGGGAGGACTGATGAGGGGACTATAACTCCAGGCAGTGGCCTCTGGGGACTCTGCAAGAGATGCTACTTGGTGGGGAAATGAGGGCTTGGTCATAGGAGAGCAGAGGCCAGAGCCCTGGGGACCCAGGTGGAGAATGTTCCAGAGCAGGAGCTCTGGGCGGCCCGTACAAGAGACCTGGGAGCAATTCAGAGGCACAAGTAGCCAGGAAGGAGGAGCTGCTCCTCTCAGACATGCCCAAGGCTATTCACCCAGGCTGTACAACTGCATGGGGCTGGGGGGCCAACAGTGAGGGTTCAGCTTCCAAAAGCAGGAAAACATTGAAATTCTGAGCATGGCGAGAGGCTGAAGTCCCACAGGTGCTGGGGTAGAGAGGTGTCTGCTGATGAAATCTTTAACAAGAAGTCACACCATGTGTCAAAAACCTACCATCATGTGAGGTGCCTTGAAGCCCATCCACTGTTTCTCAGCCCAACCTGATGATTAAGATTATCTAGGGGCCGGCCCACTGGGGCAGTGGTTAAGCGCCCATATTCCGCTTGGGTGGCCCGGGGTTCTCCTGTTCGGATCCCAGATGCGGACATGGCACCGCTTGGCACACCATGCTGTGGTAGGCACCCCACGTATACAGTAGAGGAAGATGGGCATGGATGTTAGCTCACGGTCAGTCTTCCTCAGCAAAAAAGAGGATTGGCAGCAGTTAACTCAGGGCTAATCTTTCTCAAAAAAAAAAAAAAATTTTTTAAATTAAGATTATCTACAAAACTTAATACAGAGGCGGGGGGGGGGAGGGGGGTTCCAGCCAGGCCTAAGGAAGCAGGCTGTTCTGGGCCCAGACCCAAATATCTAAACGTTTTGAATGTCCCCTGGGCATCTGAGAGCCACGCAGGCCCAGCGGCCTTCACCCAGGATGCTCCTTAGCCCCCAGGTGAAGGGCAGGGATTGAGCCACCAAGTGCCCAGCCTCTCCTTCCTTAATGAGAAAGACTCTGCTTATACCTGTTTACAACGTTTCTCTGTAGGATCTCCTTTGAGAAAACGGCACTTCTGTTTAAATAAAAGCTTAAGAGCTGTTGTATTCTTTCAATCAGTCTTTACTCACCACCTTCTACATTCCAGCCTCTTAAATACAAACTACATTTTCAGACAAATTGTTAAGGCCATAGAAGAGAAGACAGTTAGGAGGAAAAACACGGGCTTCGTAAAAGTCCAGCCACTGCTGATGCCTTGAGGGCCCTGGGTCAGGAAAGTCATCAGGCTAGGCCAGGGCTGTCTGACCTCCTGGTTTACAGACTCGCCTACCTGAACGCCAGCGTTTTCCAATAACATGCAAAGCTACTATATTTTGCTTAAAACCAATGACCCTCAAACGTGCTTCCCTCCTTAAGTGAAAAACTGCTAGCAACCACCTACAAACGGACCCGCTTCCCTACCTCGCCGCACCTAGCCACGCTGTGGCCGTTCCACGTGGAGGTAACAAGAGACGGAAGGAGCTCCGGCACTCTCAGACACCGAAGACAAGGGCCGGCACCTGCTACGTGTAACCTCTGAAAGTCCCCTCTGCACCGGTTTCCCCACCTGAGAAACGCGGGGCAGCTGGGAAGGTGGGATAAGGTAACGGAAGCCCGAACCTCCCCAGACGCAAGGTCGCTTTGGCAGGTTCACTCCTGGAGGCCTGTCTCCTCACTGACCAGCGGGACTGCCGACAGCCACGTGCCGCCTGACCGCTCGGACGACAGAGGGGCTACAGGCCCGATGCGCGCGCAAGCCCAGGCACCCGCGGACCGGCTCTCCGCGGAGAAGCCCCTGCCCCGCCCCGCCGGCGCCGCCACACTCACGCGAGTGCTCCAGCTCGCGCGCCGCCTTGGCCGCGCGCTCCAGGCCCGTCGGGTCGAAGTTGCTCCATTTGTCCTTGGGCGCCGGCCGGTCCCCCGCGCCGCGGTCCCCGCCACCCTCGGCCCCAGGCTGCGCGGGCGGCAGGGACAGCGGCGGCCCCGCGCCTTCGCCCTTGGGGCCTTTGATGCCGAAGAGCCACGACATGGCCCCTGAGCGCCGCGCGCCGCCACAGCAGCCGGGACCTGCGGCCGAGCAGACGCCCGCGGCTCGGAGAAGCCTCCACGCGCCGCCAGCCGGCGGTCAGAGCCACTGCGCAGGCGCGACCCACGCCCCTTCCTCCCGGGCGACGGAAGCGCGCGAGGGCCACGCCTCGCGGCCCTCGTACTGGCCCGGAGGACAGTTACGTCATCAGCATCGGCGCGGCGATTGCCCGAGCCGGGTCTGGGGGCGGGGCGGGGCGAGGAGCCTGATTCCGGGGGCTGATCAGGGACAAAATTGATGGGCTGGCGCGTGCGCGCCCCGGGATACGTCAGTTCCGCGTAGCAACGGCACCGTGTGTCCCGTTGCTATGGGCGCCCACAGAGTTCCGGACTGGGCAGTCGCTCAGAGGCAGGTGCTGGAGGAGCCGAGAGGTCCTGATAGTCGAAGTCCCAGCGACGCCGCGGTGAGTCCTGGACGGAGGGAGCGGCCGCGGGAGGAAGAGCCCGGGGATGCGCCAGATCGCAGGGAGGAGCTCTGTCCCAGGCGGGCGCGCCCCTCCGAGACCCCGCCCCCGATCCGGTCCCCCGCGCACGTGGCCCTGCGCGCCTTCCCCGGCCCTGGCGGAGCGCCGGCCGGGGGCCGCGGGAACCAAGCCTCGCGGGGGGGTCAGTGTCCAGCGTGGGGCCGCCCCACCGGCTGGGCGGGCGCGGGGCAAGGTGGGGCCCCCGGAGCGTGAAGCTGCGCGCAGTGGTTCTCGGTGCTAGCGCACACATCGGCGCTTAACAAGATGACAGAAGGACGGAAACGCGGTTCCTGGCCCGTCTCCCACAACCGTCTTTAGGATGAAGGGCCGGACTGGAGAATAGGCTTTCCCGATCCTCCGAAAGTGCCTCACACGGGAGTGGGGACATAGATCTCCGACCCAGGAGTCTGGAAGGGCTGAGCAGCCACCCGAAGCCCACAGAGGGCGCCCTTGCTCGAGGAGAGCTCCTAGGGCAGGGGGTCCTGGCTCTGGTCAAAGGCGAGCGCTTCTCTTTGGGAACCTTCAAAGGCCACGTGCCTGCTTCAGGGACAGAGAGGAGGCTGGACCCACATGGGGCGGAACGAGACAAAGTTGGATGGAGGCCAGCGTCCCTCTAGAACTCACAATGTCCAAAGTTAGCAAAGTTCGTTTCTTGGGCTGTCATCCCAAAATGAATGGAATTGGTTGAGTTCCCAGAATTATATGGAGTTTCCTCACTAGATTGGGAACAATTTTAAGCCTGAATAAAAATAGGAAGAAAATTTAATTCTAAGATAATTTTGTCTGTGATTTTTTTTCCCACATGAGAAAAACCACATGCGTTTCCCAGCCAGATGCCCCCCAGTGGCCATCATCAAGATTTTATGGATTAGATGCAAACCACACCTCCCACAGCACCCTGGCAGGGCTTGCCTGGGTAAAGAAGAGGAAATGGGTGAGAGGCGTGAAGTCCTTGTCCACAAGCAGCTCAGCCACATGCCCCTCTCTAGCGTCATCCGAAGGCTGGCATTTGGCAAACTTGTGTACTTTTATATAAAAAGGAATAAATTTGAAAATAAAGCTCTGCATTTAAAAAGTTACTTTTTGGGGGGGGAGTCAGTTTTACTTAACTTGGCTTAATTTAAAAAACAGAAAGTGTTTAAGATTTGGGTAATTGCATGCCCTCCCCCTGGAAGGGTTCCCTCCAGTCTCCCTAATCCAAGCAACATGGTCCGCACTTTCCAATTTCCGATGGACCATGCCAAATGCCCGGTCTGCTTGTGCTTGTCACTTAAAATCTTAGACTGGAAGCCATTGGGGAGGACAGACACGCCTTTCCTAAAGACACTGACTTAGTAAAAGGGAATTACGATGATGCTTCCTACCTGATGCATTCACGTTTAATTGACAAATGTGGGGTTCTCTGCTGCTCCTGCTGAGCCATTTTGCTGAAGGGATTCCTCCAACATCCCCCCTCCCCACAGCACGATTTTCTTCTCTGAGGGAGTCATCCCGCATTGAAGACCTGGAGGAGAGACTGCAGAGGTTAAAGATGCAGGTGGACAGCTTGGCCTCCAGCCTGACCTTGGGCCCAGAGAGGGGAGACATTGCTGTCCCTGGGAGCCCAGGCCAGCAGGAGCAGAGTGGGCCCCACCCAGGCCAAGTGCAGCGCGCTCTGCCCTCAGAGCCTGGGCAGCAGATATGGTTTCTGAGTGCCCGCATCTGGCCAGACCTCTAGGAGCTGCGCAGCACACCAGAGCTGTATCCTTCCATCTGGCCCCCGAGGCCCAGCCCCAGGGCTTCCTGGCACCAGGGCTGCAGCAGCTGTCTAGGCCACCTGCCTGGTGTCTCCCATGGATGATGCCTGTGCAGAAGCCTGTCCACTTAAAACTCGGAGTCCCTCACGTGATGGGCCTGAGGCCGCTGCTGCCCCCTGTATCACTCTTTGGTCTCGCTCTCCTAAGACAGCAAGGGCTTCAGGAATGAGGGGCTGGTCCCTCTCCCTCAGCCGGCTGGGCCCCTCCCGTTCCTGTTCTTTCTCTCCAGCTTCCAAAAGGACCTGCTGGGTTCCATCTTCCTTGCAGTCGCCCCAGCCCTCATGCACCCCACGCCTACCCCCACTGGGCAGGCCCTGGCCCGGCCCTCCCAGGCCTGGGGCCCCAGGATGCTGGTCCCCACCCTGCCCACCAAAGCAGGGCTCCCAGTTCTCCATAGGGCCCTGCAGCTCCTCCCCATGGCCCTGGAGGTTAAGGAGAGGTCTGAGGGGTAGCAACGCTGAGCCCTAGGACACATGCTGCCTTGGGCCCAGGACTGGAGAGTGACAGGACCCAGCCCAAAGCTTGCTGCCCCTCCAGCTTTGTCTTCCCACGTGGTCTTTGCGTTAGGTAAGCAGTTGTGTACTCGGATGCCCCACTCCACTGTCCTCTGACCCACAGAGCCCCCCCCCCCCCCGCCCCCAGTTGGACCTGCAGATCTACCCAGCAGAAAGTCAGCACAGCCAGGCTGTCCCCAGAGACCAAGAAGTTAACCCCAAAGAGCTGTGCACTCCTAGGGGCACGCAGGGTGGGGGGCTCTTAGCACAGGCACTCAGCCGCCTGCCCACCCCCACTGATGACAGGAGATGCAGTCCTGCCCTTGGCAGAGCTGAGCCAGGGCCTCCGCCTTCCCGAGAGAAAAGCAGCATCAGCTGCAATCTGGACAGACCTCAGAAGCAACGGTCGCTCAAACCCCATGGCCACTGAGGGAGCCCTGGCATTCTCTGCGAGGGGCTGTAAGTGGGTGCCTGTGGGAGTGGCCCTGCAAGGAGGTGCAACCCAGTCCTGCCTGGCGCGCCTTGGTGTCCAGCAGGGGCTGGCCCTGTAGTAGAAGAGGCAGTGGGAGCAGGAGCTGGCCAGGGCTCCAGCTGTGTGGTGAGTTGAGAAGCTCATGGCTCTCACCTCTTCCCCTGGACAGTGCTGTGCACCCACGTGTGACACCAGAGCCGGGTGGGTCCTGGCCTCCACTCCTGCGGATGCTGTGGTCAGGACCTCAGGCAGGCCGCTGGCCACCCACTGCTCTCCCTCCCTGTGCCTCTCCCCACACCTGCTGGGGACAGGGTTCTTCTTCCCGCAAAGTTTTCAACATCTATGGATAAGATGATGTAATTTGTCATGGATGTGTTCACCCACATTTCTGAAACGTGGGCAGTTAGTTGCAAGTGTTTTAATTCCTAGTGAGAAATGTGTCAGTGAATAAGGGATGCCCCAAACCCCACCCAGGAGACCTCAGCCCTCCACCTTCCTGAGAATGGCAGACGGCTCGAGAGCCCCCTGCCCAGGGCTGGCAGCCAGGAGCACCCTCCACCGCCTCCTCTCTGTTGCTGGGGCTGGGTCCACCTCCCACCCAAGGGGCAGGGTCTCCCTTGTGCCCCCATCTTACCACTGTCACCTCTAAGGGGAGACAGCACTTCCACTGGCATTTCTTATTGTTGTTTTAATGGATGTTGGAAGAAAATTTTTCATCCCAGAAAAAAGGGGCAAACATACAGCTGTCACACTTGAGCTTCGATTTTCCTAAACCGTCCCCTCTCCCCAGCAGGAGGCCATGAGGACTCACGTGTCCCCACGTGGGGTTGTGCTTCTGGACTTGACGTTTATTACCGTCACCATGGAAACAGCTCGTGCTCGAGTCACCAACTGGCTGCACTACCCACTGGTGGATGCCCCACTTCCTGGAGACCTTGACGCCATACCCTGCCAGCCTCCCACCTTCTCACAGACAGCTTTCATCCGAGAGCTGGCGGAGCTGGAAAGCCGGAACCTGGCCCTCGCGGCTCCCCCTCTGTCAGGTGAGCCCCATGCAGGACCAAGTGAGGCGCAGCCTTGGCGAAAGCCTCAGAGTTCTCCCCGTCAATGAGGGATGGCAGCAGCAGCCCTTCCCTCGCGGGGTGTGAGAGCCAGCGGATGTGAGAGCTGCCAAGTGGGCGGCCACCCTCACCCCCGTGCTGCACAGGAGCCTCCCCTTGGAGTCCCCTCCTCCTGGGGTCCCCCCATGGTGGCCAGGCTCTTCCCGGTCCCACCCTGTCCTGCCATGTGGACGTCTGCCTGCCTGCCCCGCAGATCACAACCTCTTGCTTTTCTTGCCTCGACCACGAGCAACCACAGCACAGCCCTTTCTGATTTCCAGGTATGTGTCGGGAAGTTCTTGGTTGCCTTGTGAAGTGGCATGTCAGTCCTGGCAGGCCTCAGCCTCGGCCCCAGACCCAGAGTACACCGAGGAGTCAGGGCCTGCAGGTCAGGGGAGGTGGAGTGTGCAGGGGGGACCAGGACAAAATTGTTTCCCGGAGAATGTTCCCAGATGGAGCGCAGACTCAAGGACCTTTAAAAATTGCCTGGGACGATGCCAGGGGCAGGGCTTCGGCGATAAGGGCTTCCAGGAGAGGGTTTCCTTGGCTGGAGATGGGTGTGGGGGCTCCTCTCAGTGGGCCTCAGCATCCAGCAGAGATGAAGTAAAGCCAGAGCCTTCTCCAGGGGCTGGGGGCGTGTGCCTTCCAGCTGCTCTGCCCTCTCCAGGGATTGAGGGCGTGTTTCGGGGGAAGGAGCTCACCACTAAGCTTGTCTAGAGTGTGTGGCTGCGCTGTCAGGAAAGGACCCACCAGCACTCTCGTGCTTTTTCTCCCACTACCTGCATGGTGCTCCACAAGCCTGGCCTGGGGCTCAGTGTCGGCAGGGGACCCATCCGAGTGGCTAATGGGCTTGGACCACTGAGCACCCAGGGAACTGGGGTGGGGGACACAGCCCTGCTTAGGGGCATTCTGCCCCTTGGGGGCAGATCAGGCCCAAGTCCCAGGCTGAAGTCAGCTGCCTGCTGACCACTGGTCAGGTGTAAAGAGAAACATGCAGTGGCCACACAGGCCACAGTCCCACTCAGGCTTTCCTGGGCTTGACTTGAGGGGGTCGGGGGAGGGGGGATGGAGGAGAAACCCAACACTCACTCAGCTGTGGCCCCCCCCACCGAATTTGGCCTGGCCACACCCTGCCATCTGTCCCTGAGGCCCTGGCCCCCATTCCCACTCTGCTCACACAGGCAGGGTGAGTTTGTCTCTTTGCCATTGTCACATAGGCAAACCCTGGGCTTAGGCACAGCTGACCCCCAAAACGCCCAGCACGCTGAGCTAGTGGGGGTGCTGGCCTTGGGCCCCTGGGCAGGGCCCTGACGATGCTCAGAGTCAGCCTCTTGGGAAACGGCAGCAGGCCAGCTGGCTCGAAGGCTGCCCCTGCACACACGTGGCACACACGCCTGCCAAGCCCGAGCAGACTGAGAATGTGTCAGGGGCCCCAAGAGCACCTCTCTCCCTGCAGTTGCCTGGAGTAGGGGCTCTGTTTCCCACTAGCCGGGCCAGTGGAGAGTCAAGCTGCAGTTGAGGGGGTCTTGCCAGCAGAGGGCACCCTGGGCGCAAGGCTGTGCTGGGGGCAGCCCTGCAGAGCCAGGCGAGCTGTCCAAGCGTTCCAGTAACTGCGGTCCAAACCAGAGTCCTGGTCCACAGAAACCGGCCTGGGTCCTTGAGGAGGTGCACAGGGGGCCACAGGAGGCATGGTGGTGTGCATCCTGGTGGCGGGAGGACGGCTCCCCCTCTGCTTCCCCGGCACCAGCCAGGGCACCATCGGTCCTCCACCAGAGACCTTTCACAGGCTAGTGTGTTTCAACAAGGAGTAAAGCACTCTAAGGAGACTGCAGGGCTCAGCTTACATCTGATTTACTGTATTGTAAAGTCTGGGATGTTAGTGGGGAGGGGGCAAAGTGAGCACTGAGCTGGTGCAGGCAGAGGTGGACGTGCCTGGTGGGGCTGAGGGGCAGCAGTGCTGCATGCCCTTGGGACTTGTCTGGTGGCCCCAGGATAGTCAGTAGTGACAGAAGGTGGGATCAGAAGATGCTGCAGAGAATCGCTGGGGTGAACTCACCCAGGAGAACCTTGTTTGTTGCCCTCCCCCCACCCCAGAAGCAGGCAAGTCTCTCTGCCAGTGCTGGCCTTAGGGCCCAGCAGGGGCAAGGAGCTCTCCTGTCTCCAGGGTCCTGAATGCCAGGCTCTGGTCCCGTTCCTCCCAAAGGTGTCATCTGCATCCCAGGTGGCTGTAGCTGGCCCCATCAGAGTCCTGGGCAGGAAGACTGCCTTTCCACCCACTCAGCCACTGACCACACCATCAACCTCCCAGCACTCCTCCCTGCCCTTTCCCAAATCCTCTCCCCTCCAGGAAGCCTTAGGGACCTGGCCAGAGCCAGCTCCTCCCCTTCCTCATCCACCTTCTATCGGCATCCACGACTTAAGTGGCCATGGGGACTCAGCGTCCAGCCGGACCACGCTCCCTCGAACCAATGCCAGCCGTTGCCACCAGAGCGACTGGCCTTTCACATAAGGGCCTTTCTCCGCTCCTGGGCCCAGGGCCAGTCCTGGGGCTTATGTTCTCAACCCGCCCCCTAGACTTCCTGTCCATCTCCCACTGAATCCTGCCCAAAAGATACCACCGAGTGCCCAGCTCTGGGCCAGGCAGGGGAGGGGTCGAGACGGCACGCGCTGCTGCCAGGGCTGCAGCGGAGGGTCCGGCCGGGAGTTAGGCGAGGCCCGCCTGGATGGCAGACGCCCGAGCAGGGAGCCCTCCGGCCGCGGAGGAGGACTAGGGCGTCAGGCTCGGCCAGCACCCCCACCCCCCGGGCAAGACCTGGGTTTCGGCAGCGGGCTCGGGAGAAGGGGGCCCTCGGGTGGGCGGGGGCGGCCGGCTCACGGCTCGCGGCCCCCGGATCCCGGCGGCGGGGGGCGCGGGGCGCGGCTGCGCTCGCCGTCGGGCGTGCAGGCCTTGGCCGACAGCGCCCTCTCGCGGCCGGAGCGGAAGGCCGCCGTCACGGTCACCAGGTAGGCGGTGCCGGGCGCCAGGCCCTGCAGCGTGGTGCTGTTGCGTCCCGCGGGCACCTCCACGCGCTGCGCCGCGCCGCCCCGCAGCGGCCCAAACTGCACGTGGTAGCCGAGCGCGGCGGCCGGGCCCAGCGCCGGGGCCCAGCTCACCCGCAGGCTGCGCGGCCGGGCGTGCGAGATGACGATGCGCTCCGGCCCGGCCTCCTCTGCGGGGGAAGCGCCCGTGAGCTGGGGGCCCAGCCCCGCGCCTCCGCCCCGCACGCCCGACCCAGCCCCGCGCCCCTGCCCCGCGCCCCACATGCGCCCCGACCCCGCCTCACCCGGCAGTGTGCGCACCCGCAGGTGCTGCGGCCTCACGAGGCGCACGTTGGACTCGGGCACCAGCGCCACGTCGTAGTCCGTGTCGGGGTCGAGGCCAGTCCAGGCCCAGCCGGTGGTGTTCCCAGGCAGCTGCTGGCGGCGCGCAGTCACCGGCTTGGCGCTGGGCGCCAGCTCCAACACATAGTAGCCCGAGTCAGCGGTCAGCAGGGGCGGCCAGGCCAGGCGGAAGCCGCTGGACGTGACCTCAGAGGCGTGGAGGTGCTGCGGCTGCATGGCATCTGCGGGGGGTGCAGGTGGTCAGGGAACGGAGGTCGCCTCCTTGTGCCCAGGCCTGGGGCCCTGACCATTGACTCAGGGAAGACCCTGGGGTCGGAGGCAGGGGTAAGGGCCACTTGGCCAGGGAGATGCAGGGTCTAGGAGCTGGGCAGGCAGGCCAGCCTCTACATGCCCCGAGCAGATGCTAATGATATGCAAACTGGTGATTGGAGGGGAGGGGAGGACGAGACTCAAGTGCAGGCCCCAACACAGGCCCCATCAGGAGCTTCCCTGTCTGCCCACACCCCAAACCCAAACCAGTGAGGAACTATAGTAGCCACCACCTAGCCAGTCCAGTGGCCTGAACAATGACCCCTCAAAGGTGGCAGGGCCCAAGATGGTGTCTGAGAACAGAGAACTAGCCCCCTGCCCAGCCTGAATGGCCAGCACAGGATCTGGGTTCAGGTCAGCTCTGGACAGTCAAGGCAAAGGGAGGCCAATGGTGCAGCCAGGAAATGGGAGGCCACTCAGGACGCCCTGAAGGGTGGTGGAGTTGTGACAACTCCAGGAGCAGCTAGACTTGGGGTTCAGCAGGATGCTGCGTGCCTCAGGTCCCCAGGAGAGTGTGGTGGGGGGCACTCCAGAGGGAGCCCCAAACATGTGTTACTCCTGAGCCTGTGACACCAAGTACCACACGGCTGATAAATGTCAGGCTGATAAATGTCTGGGATCCTGGTGCTTCCTCCGTTAGTGCCTAGTGCCCCAGCTGCAGCCTGGCACTCACTCTCCTGCCCATGCCCCACACTTACACCCCACCCTCAACCCCAGGAGCCCCCATCCTACTGCCTCACTGCCCAGCAGCCTGGGTCATTCTCTTCCAGCTGCTTGCCTTTTCTCCTGCTATCCCCTCCAAGCTCAGCCACAGTGATTGACCCAGGGACCACCAGGGACCAGGTCCCTGGGGGAAATCTTCAGAAGGATCCTCTACCCCCTCCCACCCACCATCCAACACCTCCCAGTTTCGGGTGAATGATTAACCCACAGGCGGAGACTGGGGAAGAACCCTGGGGTTAGTGGCATTTTTCAGTGGCCACAGCAGGCTGAGCCAGTGACCAGGCCCATCATCTCCAGTCCCTCCCCCTGCGGGGTTTGGTTTAGGGGGATGAGGAGGTCCAGAAGAAAGCCAGTGGCGAGCTACTAGTCCCTCCCTTGTCCGGCCGCCTCTCCAGCAATCCCTACAACCGCCTGCAGCACAAACCCACTCAAACTCTTCTGTGGCTATCCTCACCCCCGAGCAGTGGGGCCCGAGTTCTCTGTCAGGAAATCTCAGCCCTTCCTACCCTCTCCCCTCTCCAGGTGTGGTGGCCCAGCACAGGTCCAGGAGCGAGTGCTGCCCATCTGCAGAGTCCTCAGGCTTGGAACCTCCTTGCTCTTCCTCTACACTTAGCAACATCCCACCAGGGCAGCCCTTGAGTCCCTCAGCCCAGACCAGGCTCCCCGCTCCGTGGGCCTCCAGCTCTGGTCTGGGCCCATCAGCAGAGAACTCCACCTGGGATGTTTACTCAGGCCAGCCCCTCTGTCCACCACAGCCCAGGTAGTGGGGCGCACGGTTGGAATGTGTCCCTGGAGAATGCAAGGAGAAGCTGTGTGTGCGTAACCTCCCCACTGATCCCTGGGGAGCACCGCAGTCCCGCAGCCCTGACCCCTGTTCCAGGCAATGAGTCCTTCCTGAAGTCACCCCAGCTCTCCTCCTAGGTTCCCCCCAGGCCCTGCTTCCTCCCACCTACCAAGAATGGAGCCCCTCAGCTCCTGGGCAATGATGTGCAGGTCGTCCACATCAACAAAGTGCAGGTGCTTCTCAGCGGGGGCCGAGGCAGCGGCTGACAGCTCCAGGAGGTTGCCACGGCCAGTGCTGACAATGAAGATGGTAACACCCAGGTCCTTCAGCTCCTGCATGGGGGGCCCCATGGGGTCGCTGGAGCCGCCGTCTGTTACCCACACCAGCACCTTGGGCACCCCGGGCCGGGCACCGGCCTCTTCGGCAAATAGCTGCTCCTTGGCGTATGCCAGTGCCAGGCCAGTGTTGGTGTCGCCCATGCGCTGGGTTGCAGCACGGATGGCATCCTGGACAGCCGCGCCTGAGCTGTGCTGGTTGAAGGGGAACTCGGTGTGCGGCCAGCTGCCCACATGCACCAGGCTGGCACGCAGGGCCTCAGGGCCCAGGGGCAGTGGGGCTGCCAGCTGCCCCAAAAACTCCCGAACTCGGGAAAACTCATAGTGAGACACACTGGCCGAGCTGTCCAACAGAAACAGCAGGTCCCCCTGGGGGGCAGATGCTGGGGGGCCTGGGGGAAAGGGGAAGGGTTCAGCCTCAGGTGGTGGCCTCCAGACAGCCCACACCCAGGGCAGAACCCCCAGGGCCCGAGCTTTCCCTGAGCTGGCGCTTGCCCTCATCCACGTAGGCCCTGAAAGCCCGCTGGGTCCCAACCCAAAGGCCCTGGGAGGGGCACCCCAGGGTGGGGGAGAGGGTTCCAGCTCTGCACCCTCGCCATGTACCTGGGGCGCTCTCTGGGCTCATGTCTCATTTATAAAGGAGAGCTGACCCCTCCAAACCCCCACACCCTCCCTTTCCTCCGCAGACACCAATGGTCTTGGCCCAGCCCCCAAGAGTGGTGGTTTGACAGACCTGGGCCACCGGGGCTGCTCGCTCAGGCTCGACATCCAGAGAAGCAGCCCCCAGGGGGGACTTCAGCCACACAGCTCAGCCTCAGGTGAGGCAACTGGGGGAGGGGGGGCGGGGTGCAAAGCAGCTGGGAAGACTGGGGGCAGAGGTGGAGGGACAGGGAAGACACAGCAGTGATCACAGCCCCTCCCACAGCCCAGATGGCCTGGCTGGAGTCGTGACCCCACTTACAGATGACGTCACCCCTCCCCTGGCCCCCATCCTCTGCTCCATCTGGACCCCGGAGGCAGGTGATCTGCTGCAGCAGCCCCTACTGGGCCTCCCCTTCCTCCTGGCACCCTGGGGGGCATATGGGCCCCTCCACCACTGGGCTATGGGCAGACGCGGGCTGGGGTGTCTCGGTTCTGGTTGGGCCTTACGGCCTCAGTTTCCTCTAATCCGGTGGGGGGACTCCAACCTTGTTACCATCCTTCTACTAAGGGTCATTCCCAGGAGAGGGAACCTGAGGCAGGGACAGACCCCCGACGGACACTTCCCCGTCCTGGGCCAGGGCCCACGATCCCCCACAGATGCCGGGGTGGGGGCAAACGGCGGCCTCCACGCCCCGGCGCTCGGTGGAGCCGCCTGGGGCACCTGGGTCCGCCCGCCGCAGGTGGGTGGGGTGCACCGCCGGCCGCCCCGCCCCGCTCCGTGGCCGCGGGAGGGGAGCGACGGCCCGCGCAGGCGGCGGGGGTGGAGGGGGCGCGGGAGCCGGAGCCCCGCCTGGCCCCGCCGCACTCACCACGCTCCGCGCCGCTCCGCGCCAGCGCCAGCCTCAGGCTCAGGGCCAGGCTGAGCGCCGTCCAGGGCAGCATCGCGCGCGACGGGACGGGCGCGCTCGGCCTGCGCTCGCCGCTCGCTCGCTCCGGGGCTGCAGGGCGCGCCGCCGCGCGGCCGGCCCGGGCCCCGCCCCCGGAGGCTCCGCCCCCAAAGGGCCCGCCCCCGCGAGGCCCCGCCCCGGCGCGCTCGCCCCGCGTGCCGAGACGCACAGCCTCCGGGGAGGCGCGCACACGGAGGGACCCAGACGCGCAGCGACGCGCTGGCGTGCACGCACACACGCGCTGTATGCTCCCTGGCTAGCTGTGGGGCTGTGGGGTCGTAGGGTCCGCCCTGCCCCCTGCCCCCAGCCAGCGGGGAGCAGGGAGCCACCAAGCTGGGTCATCCCCAGGCCCACTGCCCGTGGCTCCGCAGTGCTGGGAGTCCCTGAAGCCAGGCTCCAGAGGACCTTGGTGGGGGTGACACCAAGAACAGCCTCCTCCGCAAGGCTCCGGCCCTGGGCTTGGCTCAGCCACAGGGCTGAGGGAGGGGTAGGTGTCTAGGGTCTGGGACATGTGCCCCCAAGGACTGACCAACAGGGATTGGAAGGGCCGAACTTAGGACGAAGGGCATTGGGAGGGAACAGAAGCCTGAGACACTTGAGGGGGAGCTTCTTGGGGGACAAAAAGCCCCCTCCCACTTGGCTTCTTGGAGGAAGAGCCATAGGAGGAGGGGATGGCTGGTTCAGGCCCTGTCCAGTGTGACCATGCTGGGCCTATTGCTGCTCATATACACCCCGCCCAGTGAGGGGCCCAGGACCAGGGCTGAGGTCCAACACGGGACCAAGGATAGACCCCCAGCAGCCCACTGGGGACACCCTCTGGAGGGAACACCCTCTGGAGGGGCCCCTGGTGAGCCAGGAGCCTTGCATCCTGGGATCCTGATGAGGCCAGACCAGAGATGGCTGGCTACAGGGGGCATCCCAAAGGGCACTCAGTCCCCCAGGGCAGATTCCCTGCCCTTAGGTGAGGTGGGGTAGTATCCCCTGGACAGGAGCTGAGGTCCAGGAGAGCCCTCACTCTCCTGGGGGCTCTCCTGGACCTCACTCCTAAGACTCCTTCCTTTGGGGTGACCACTGTCCTCTCCCAGCCACTCTTCTCTGCATAGCTGAGGGGCACAGGTCCCCAGGGCGAGGCGGCAAGGCATCTCTGCCAGGATGTCCTCTCCCTCCCCCCTCCTCAGGAGGATGCTCAGAGACGGATGGGACTCAATGGCTTTCCTTCCTCCCTTTCTGGAAGGTGAGAGCCGCAGGCTGGAGCTCCGACTTTGCCTAAAAAAGGAAGCGGCTCAGCGGAGCCTGAGGAGCTGGGGCAGGAACAAGCAGGAACTGTGTCCCGCCGCCCCCACCCCCTCGCAGGGAATCTTGGCAGTGGCGATGCTGGCTCAGCTCCACAGACCTCGGGCCTCGGCTGGGACCAGAAAATGCCTGGTGCTTCCGCCTGGGCCCCGTGGGGGGAGCAATGGGTTGGGCCCGCAAAGTCCAGGGTGTGCCGCCAGAGGGGTCTCACCTGGCCCCCAGCCCCCCCCAGCACACAAGGCTGACCAGGGCTGCTGTGGGGATGGGGACTGTGAGAAGAGGCCATGGGGGAGGCGGCAGCAGCTGCAGGAGGCCCCGGGGTCCAGCGGGAGGTGACCCAGGGAGCCCTAGGAGAGGCACGCCCAGGTAGACACGGGCAAACATTTCTTGGTTCATCCTCCATCTCCCTGGGCACCCACCTGCCCTGGGCAGGGAGCTGGGCATGGTGGATCCGCCCTGTGGCAAGACAGCAGCTCCCCTGCTGGTCCCCCAGTTCTGCCCGGCAGGCAGGCCCACAGTCACACCTCAGCCTACACTGCTGGGCTGACAGGGAAGTTTCCGTCCCTTCTGGAAAAACTGAGCAGGTCTTCTTGGCTGTGACTCAGGCCCTCGAGGAAGCAGCCACTCTCCTCTCTCTAGCCTCTCCATCAGTGGGAGAAATCACGGGAGGCCCAGCCTCAGGAGTGGTCAGCCAGGGCCTCTACCCAGCCTTGGGTGAGCTTGGCCACCTGCCCTGGCCCAGAGTTCCTGATCAGCTCTGCCCAGAGTCACTCCTGCTGCTCATGCTGAGCTCTTGCCTGACCCCTGGGGGACTCCCATGCCCCCCGCCCCCAGCTCTGCTCTCCTGGCCCCCTGCTCTGCCCTGTGGCCTAGCCAGCCACACTGCCCCCACTGTCAACATCATGGGAAGTCTTATTGCTGTGTCCTGGACCCCCTGAGGGGAGACTGGGCAGATGAAGGGTCTGGGAGGAACATGGGGTCAGCCAGAGGTGCAGTGGTCACGCCAGGGCTGGACTTGAGGCAGACGCTAAGGAAGCACAAATATAACGCTCCGGAAACCTCTCTGAAGGAAGACAGGCCAGGGGGCCAAGTGGCCAGGGAAGGACCGAGCGGCCAGGACACAGTGGGCCCTGGCCCCAGGCTGTCCCTCCCCCAGCCCAGCCCTGCCTGGTCCTGGCGTCCTGGAGACCAAGAGGAAGGAGCTGCCTGCGTGCTGAGGTGGTTCTGTCTCCGCAGCCTTGGCCCAGTCCAGTAGTCCCTAAGCATCACTTCCTGGAGCTGGCCCACCCTGCCCGTCAGTCCACAGGCAGGTGGAGGGGGTTCCCAGAACCCCAGGCACACTGCTCCATGGGCGCCGCCCCTGCCCCACCCGGTCTGCAGGGCGCTCCCTCCTCCGCACAGTCCAGGCCTCTGCAGAGATGAAGGGCCTTTTGTCCCCAGCTCGCTGTGGTCATGCTGACCCCAGGGAAAAGGGCAACTCCCCGAGCCTCTGACCCCACCCGTGACCCCAGCAAGGGCACTCTTGGCCTGAGGGGCAGAGCAGCCTGGGCCCCACCCCCACCCTTCAGGGTGCTGTGTGCTGCTGTTTTTCACACATACACCCATGCACACGCGGCGGGCACACAGAAACAGGAAGAGTGGTGGCTCCCATGGGCCTGGGGCTAGGTTGTTGGGTGAGCTGAGGCCCTCTGACCACACCCCAACAACAAGAAGTGGGGCAGAGGGAGGGGGCAGCCAAGAGCAGCAGGGCCCAGAGGCCCCTTCCACCATCCACCCAGCTGCCCCACCCACACATTCTTCTAGACTCGACCTGCCTGTTTGTGGTCAGGGACACACTAGGGCCTGAGGACTGGTCCTGGGGATCTAGAGGTCCCGTCATCTCACGCCCCAGGAGCCCAGGCCTGCCCGCCGTGGCCCCAGAGCTGATCCTACGCAGTCCCCCTGCTGGCAACAGCCAGGGTGGCAGGGAAGGCAGCTGGTGGGGTGGGCAGCCTGGGCATGGGGTGCCATCCTGTCTGCGTTTGTCCATCATCTCTGTGCTGGGCCCAGCCACAGGCCAGATTCTGCACTGGGGACACCCAGGCACCAGGCAGAGCCCTGTCCTCCCAGCACAGCCAGGCTGGAAGGGGGATGGGCAGTGGCTTGCAAAGTTGCTTATCTACTTATTTTCCCCATGGAGGGTGGGGCCATGTCAGACCAGGTGGTCAGGAGCTGCAGGAAGTGCCAAGACGGCGGGGTGGGGGCAGGCCAGTGTGTGTGAGGACAGTAAGGAGGTCTGGGGGGCAGAAAGGATGAGGGCAGGCTGTAGGGACTTCTCAGGGGAGGTAAGGACTGGTGGCATGTGCAGGGGCAGGGTGGGGGCTGAGGCCAGGCCTCGCCGTCAGAGGTACAACCTAATGGGAGGCAGGGGGTGGGAGGCAGAGAGGAATGCAGGTGTCCAGATCACTCCTGGGTTTTCAGCCTGTGCAGGACTCTGAACAGGTGCCCCTCCCTAGGTGGGAGCCTTAGCTTTGGTTCCCTCTGCCAGAACCTCTGTATCCGGGACATGACCCATGCACCTGCCCCTGCCCCACGCAGGGTCCAGGTGGGCTTGGATGGGGAAGGAGTGAGCAGGGAGAGACAGACCTGTGTCAACACCTTGGTGGGTGGGCTCCCCAGCAGGAGGGGTGGGACACAGGGGGCAGTGGAAAGAGACTTAGCTCTCAGAGCCAGCACTGGGCTCTGCCTGTTGCTACCCAGCGCACCCACGGCAGCTCAGTCCCTGTGCAGCACCCCTTGCCCAGCCCACATACCCGGGTGGGGACAGGGCTCACACCTAGGGGACAGGCTGGGGGAAGGAACTGGCTAAATTCCCTGGACACCTCCTAGCTGCTCACTGCTGTCTGAAGGTGTGCCTGCGGTCACCTGAGCTCTCAGAAAACACTTGTGAATGAATAAATGGCCTTGGGCAGGCCAGGAACCCTTGCAGAGCCCAGTGTCCACAGCTGTGGGGTCAGGACTCACCCTCACCCAGGGCGTGAGGGGAAGGAGACGGGATGCACACATGCACGCACACGCACCCTGGAGGCCCCATGGCCGGGTATGCTCCCATGGGGCAGGGGCACCTGGGGAGAGAGCCTTCCTGCCCAAGGTGGGAGGTCTCTGTCTGGCCCCTCAGTTGCTCAGCACCTCGCCCTGATGTTCCTGACTTCTCTGACAGCTGGCCCCCTAAGGGCAGACCACTAGGCCCCTTCTGTGAACCTCCCACAGCCCCTGCCCCCTGGCAGGTGTTCCTCCTGCGAGCGGGTGGGGCAGAGCTGGGGTGGAGGCAGGTCGCCCCTAGGGTCAGCTGGAGGCCATGCAGGGCGTCAGCGCCAGCCTGGGAAGCTGGGACATACCTTAGGAACCACTGGCTGGGGCAGCTGAGCTCCCACCACGGCCTCCCCACCCCCACCAGGCCCAGCTGTTGTTTTGATGACTCCGGGGCCAGGCGAATCCTCACGAGAGTCCTCATCCTTAACGCCTGGCCAGAGCCTGCCCAGCCCCGGGCAGAAGGGGAAGGAAGGCGGCCTTGAACAGGGGGAAGCTCTTCTTGGGCACGAGGCAGCCAGCCAGACTCCTGTCTGACAGGGCAGACGACTGGAAACCACCGAGAACTCCTGCTGGGCCCGAGCCAGCCACACACCGGGCTCTGTTCAAGGCCATGGAGTGAGCCCTGAGTCTGGTCATGCCCTGAACCCTGAGCCATAACCTTTGGGCATGTCTGAGCCCTGACCCTGCCAGTCACAGGCAGAGCCATGCTGGGAATATGGTGTGCAGGATGCTTTGAAAAGCCTTTCAGCTATCACTAGATTCTGCACGAATTACAGCAAACACACACTTGTTTTTTGTTTTTTTTTTGGTGAGGAAAATTAGCCCTGAGTTAACGTCTGTTGTCAATCATCCTCTTTTTGCTTGAGGAAGATCAGCCCTGAGCTAATATACATGCCAATCTTCCTCCACTTTATATGCAGGTTGTTGCCATAACATGGCTAATGAATGGTGTAAGTCTGTGCCTCGGAGCTAAACCCATGGACGTAGGCTGCCGAAGCGGAGCGCAGGGAACTTAACCACTGTGCCACAGGGCTGGCCCCAACATATGGACATTTTTAATACACTGCTGGGATTACAAGGAAGTAAATATCTCCAAGGTCCCCCCAAAATTAAGCATTAAAAATAAATAAATAAGTAAAAAATTGAAGAATAGTGAGCAGACACCCAGGATGATGAGGGAAACATGGGAAAGCAGAGAATTCCTGAATTCCCTGGACACGGGGATAGAGAGCCATACTGGCCACACTGCAGTCCAGGAAACAAGCGTGGGCCCTTTGCGCAGGCACTTACGACACCAGGACCCCTTCCTCACACAGGAGGGCCCCTGCAGGGATGCACCCTCAGAATGTTCACAGGTAACAGGTGACAATTAAAAAGGAGCAAACGTTCAAAGAAACCATATGTGATTAGTGAGAATCACCAGAAACAACACAAAACAGACTTAGACCCCCAAAGACTAAGGAACTGGAATTGTTAGGTATAGGATATAAAATAACTATATTTTCAAATATATTGAAATGTTCAAGAAATTGAAGCTGGAATCCAAAAAATGAGCATGCACCAAGAGAGCATCAAAAATGATCAGACTTAAGAAGCAAGTATAACTTTTAGATATGATAATAATTACGTTAAATGGAAGAGTTAATCAGCAGATTAGACACAGCCAATGATTTGGTGAACTGGAAAAGGGAGATGAAGAAATGGCCCAGAACCCAGCACAGAGACACAGGAGATGGAAAGCACAAGAGAGAGACGAACTGATGCGGGAGGTAGAGAAAACAGCTAAAGCTTTCATTTCATAGGAGTCCCCAAGAGAGAACAAGTAGAATGAATGAGACGGAATTGAAGAGATAATGGCTGAGAACTCTCCAGATGTGATGAGAGACATGAGTCCGAGGAAACAGAGAACACAGGGTATACCAAGCGGGTAAATAAGAACACACACACAGCTACAAACATGCTTAAAACCACAGAACTCGAGAGACAGAGACGATCTTGAAATTACCCGGAGAGAACAGACGGCGCCCTTACTCCGGCGCCTATCTGAATGCTAACCCCGTCACAAGCTGAGCCCTGACCGGTCGCAGGATGAACTCTAACCTGCTCTCAGGCTGAGCCCTGACCGGTCGCAGGATGAACTCTAACCTGCTCTCAGGCTGAGCTCTGACCGGTCGCAGGATGAACTCTAACCTGCTCTCAGGGTGAGCCCTGACCGGTCGCAGGATGAACTCTAACCTGCTCTCAGGCTGGGAGCAGAAGCCAGGAAGGCCGGCTTTCTCTGAGCCTGGCCACGCGCCCTGCTCTGACAGCCATCTCCCCGTCCCCCGGGCTCCGCAGCCTCCCCGCAGCGCGGGTCCTGGGGGTGGGGAAGGGCCGACGCCGCGCGGGGGAGTCCGGTGCCATCTCGCGGCTGCTCGGAGCACTGCACATCGAGCCGCGCCGCAGGCACGCGATTTCTGGGCCGGGATCCCGACACAGACCCCGAGCTCGCCAGCCTGGGGTCATCTTATGGGGGTCACAGGGGAGCTAGGGCCTCCCAGGATCCAGAGGTCTCGGGGTCCTTTGGAGAGGCCTCTAGGGGTCACATCCAGGCGCAGAGCTGCTCCTCCCCGTCGGTGGGGCGTCCTGCCCGCCCCCCGTTGCCGGACCCTGGGTGGTGGCTGGGTCCGGGGTTCCAAGGAGGGGGCGGCAGCAGCAGGCGGAGGCGCCGGGCCAGGCGGGCGCGGGCGGCCGAGGCGAGCACGAGCAGCGGAGGCAGCGAGAGGAAGCCCAGCACGATGAGCGCCGCCGAGCCGCGGTCCGAGAGCAGCGCGCGGCACGCGGGGCGGGGTGCCGGGTGGACCTGGGGACCGGGCGCGGTCAGGCGGGGCGGGGCCGGGCCGAGGTGTGTGTGAGCGTGGGGTGGGGGGGCGGGGGCGGGGCAGGTGGACCTGGGGGCGGAGCCTCAATTCCGGGGCGGAGCCTGTTAGCTGGTGGACCGGGGCGGGGCCTGGGAGAAGGTGGACCCGGGTCTCAACTATGGGGCGGGGTGTATAATAGGAAGCAGGTGGGCAGGGAGAGGCCTCGGGGCGGGGCCAAGGATGGGGCCTATGAGCAAGTGGAGTGGGGTGGGGCCTCAATTGCGGGGCGGGGCCTGGTGGACCCGGGCCAGGCCGGTGGTCAGGCAGGGCTTGGCCCGGCCTGAGGGCTGAGAGTGTGAGGTGTCTGGGGCTGGCTGTGGGCCAGTTTCTGAGTAGAGAACAGGAGATGGGGGACGCAGGCAGTAAATGACACTAGTAGGGAGTCCCTTGAAGGGAAGCTCAGAGAATTGCCGCCTGCCCCCCCCCCCCCCCCCCCCCCCTTCCCCCCCCCCGCTTTCGTCCCTACTCTGCTCTCCCATGCCCTTCCCTATGCTGGCATCTGACCTCGAGCCCCTGCCCGTGGCTGTCACTAGCTGGTGCCACCTTCTCTTCTGCCGCCCTGTGTTCAGTCCCTCTCCCCTGCCTTATGCCTACAGAAAGGGACAAGGGGTCCTGTCTGCCTACATCCTCCCTGCCCCAGACCAAGCCGTAGCCCATTCCACAGGGGGAAACCCAGCCCAAGGCAGCAGGAATCTGCAAGGGGCTGTCTGGGGCGGGGGGGGGGGGCGGTGAGGGGTGGGAAAGGGCTGTGGACTGGTGAAGTTTTGACAATATCTTCATCTTCTCTTCCTGGTACACCCCTCCTCTCCCTACCCAACCCAGCCGTCCAGGCCCTGGTGGCCCCTGGTACAAGGCTGGGAGGCCTCAGGGGAGGGAGGAGCTGTCCCCTCGGGTGACAAACAAAAGCCCTTCTTTTGCTGCGGCCATGTGGGGGGGCTTGGCAGAAGGGCTCTCCAGGGAGGGCACACGTGTCTCTGGGGACAAAGGGGCCATGCTGGAAGGGGGAAGCTTCACTTTCAGCCCCAGGACCCTGAACTTCTACAGGACCCCCACTCCCCAGAAACCCCAGCTAGTCCCCCACCTCCACCCACGGAGGGCTCAGCTCACCCTTGAGTGGCACAGGAATCCCAGGTAGACGACAGCCACTGCCGGGAGCAGCACCAGCAAGAACACGGTCGTGGGCAGCAGCAGGTGGAACAGCAGCCCGGCCAGCACCCGGCCACACAGCAGCAGGGGCCTGAGGCTGCAGATGGCCAGGCCTGCCCACCTTGGGCACATCAGGGCTGAGGCCTGGTGGTCAGGAAGCCTTTGGGGCAGCATGGGTGTCGTGTCTGAAGCACCCCCTCCCTCATCCTCCTCTGCCTCCCTCTCCTGCTTACTCATGTTCTCCTGGCCAGAGGGCCTGGTAGGCTCACAGTGGTGGTTAGATGGCAGGCCTGAAGCCCCCAAGGGTCAACCCTAGGTCCCCAGGTCAGACCCCCTACGCAGACCCCAGCAACCGGATAGTAGACCTAGTTGGAGGGCAGGACCCTGGCCCAGGTAGGTCCAGTCCCGACCATCAGTCTCCAGAGCCACACTCCTGCTTCAGTTTCCCCCACTGCCAGGCTGGACCTCTGTGCCAGGCGACTACAGCTCCCACCCTGGCCGGCCTCTCCAGCCAGTTCCTGAGTGCCCTGGTCAGGGCCTGCACAGCTGTCCATATGGCCCGGCATTAGAGCCCTCCTCTCTCCTGGTCCCGCCCTCTTCCCGCTTCTAGATCCCACACGCGACAACTTCATTTCATAGGTCTGGACTCTGACAACTGCCCCATCACTAGCTGCCACGTAGAGGTCACCACCCACTCCACTTCCCAGCCCCGGCCCCTGCTGGTCCCCTCGTTTCCAGCCCTGCCCCCTCTCAGCCTCAGGAAAAAAGGGAAGATACTGGCTGCCTACACTGTAGGGCTGAAAGGGCACGTGGGCATGCATGTGAAACACTTGATGCAGGACCCAGCACACAGTAGGCACTCAATAACAGCAGGTACGATTCCTGGCATCCTTTGTTTCAGAATCCAATCCAGCCTGAAAACAGTGGGAAGATGTATTGTGTTATTTCAAGTCAGGGGAAGCATTCCCAGCCCCTCTAAAAACCCCAACTAATTTCCCCAAATATTTCTAAAATCCTCCTAACAACTAGGGTTTTCCTGCATGACATACGGCATTTCAAACACCACTTACGTAACCAGCTGACGCTTACACTGAGTTGGTTATCTGCAAGCTGAACGAAGGAGGCCGTGCGGCAGGCAGCCAATGGGAACCAGTTCCCACCCTTCGCTTCGCCCTCCCAACCTTCTCCTGATATCCTCCTAGCCTCTCAAGCTCGCTACCTCCCTTCACACACGTTGGAAGGGGAAGATGACAGCAATCATGCACAGGCCCTGTCAGGACAACGGCTGAGGCTCCCCTGCGGTGCGTGCCAAGCCCTGCTGCCCTGCGCACACACAATTTAACTGTCTTCACTGGCACACGCAGGCCAACATCTTACAGTAGCTGTTTACTTATTCAGATAGTGAATTTGGAGTAGAAAATGTTGCAAATGATAATGTTTGGATAGACACAGTTCAGATGGAGAGGATCCCTACTGTATCTCCTTTCTAAGCCCACCCTGTCCTCAGATCCCTCATTCATTCATTTGCTCATTCGACAAACACTCACTGAGCTCCCACTGTGTGCCAGGCACATCTCTAGACCCCTTGGGTTCAGTGGTGAGTCAGGCCAGCAGAGGCCACTGCCCTGTAGGGGATGGCTCTCGCGGGCGCGCTGCCAGCCTGGCACGAATCCACAGAGGCCACATGAGCAAGCTGCCATGCCTTAGGCTATGGAAGAACATAGGAAGACAGGCCACACAGCTGGCTCTCACTGCCTCCTGCCTTCCAGGAGGCTGTCATGAGGCTCCCATGGCTCTGACGAGGTGTGGGACGTTCCACCACGCCCCCAGGGTGCAGCCGTAGCACAGAAGTGGTTCCTCAGCAACAGGGTGCCCACGCCCCGCAGGGCCACCTGTCATCTGGTTCTGTTCATCTCAGTGCCATCCTGTGGAACAAGAGATGCAGGGAGCTGACATCTCTGCTCATCTTGCTTTTGCTGGCTACTTAAGCAGTAAACGGAATCCACCCAGAGCACATTGCTTCTTTAGCCACTGAATCTGCCAGCCTGTGTGATGTGCCTTGTGGAGCTTTCATTCTAGAAGAGGGAGGCAGACATTTAAAATAAAATAGACAGGTACTTTCGCGGAGTGGTAAGTGCTAAGAAGAAATAAAATGGTCTCGGACAAGGTTGCTTCAGCTTGGGAGTCAGGCTCGAGCATCCCTCTGGGGAGGTGACATCTGAACAGAGTGACTGAGGCTCATGGGGGAGGGTCCATGTGGTGTGAGGGTGGGATGGAGACCCTCAGCCCCTTGCCTGGAGACCCACCCTTGGGGCCTGGCACCTGGAAGGGCTGCTCTCTTAGGGAGGTGGAGGAGGGGCCAAGGCTCTGCTGCCTCTCTCTGGGGGGAGCGGGCAGGGCAAGGCCCTCAGGATACCTCATCCCCGGGAACCTGCGGGGCTGGAGGAGGGCTGGGGTGGGAGTGACCACCCCAAAACTCTGCTGCCTCCTGGTGGACAGTCACAAGAGGCAACTGCAGTGGGGAGACTGCAGGAGCTGGCCGCACCTCCTTCTTCATCTCGTCTCTGGACAGGTGGCCTTACCCAGGGATTGGGGGATGGGAAGGCGTCCTCAAGGCCAGTCCCCCACAGGCTCACCCTGCCCCGGGGTCCCAGAATCAAGGAGGCCCATACTGGAGACCTTGCTCAGGCCCCTCTGGCGGCATCACTTTTCCACCTCCAGATGCAGTTTCTCTCGTAAAAACCCTCCCTTTGCAGTTGAACATTTCTGCTGCCCCGGGGTCCGCCCCTTCATAGCCTCTGCCGACTTGCCTCAACCTACTCTCGAGGGATTTCCTATGCCCCCTCCGATGCAGGTCACCTGCCTGGTGTCCGTGGTGAATACTCTGTCCTCCTGCACCATCTGCGTGGAAGGGAAGGGACCCACCTCACCATGCCCACCTCCCCAGCCTGGAATCAGGAGAGAGGCCAGGCTCCAGCTCCGGGGTGGTCTTAGCCATCAGGGACAGGAGTAGGGGTGAGGGGCAGGACTGAGGGAGGGACACCTCAGGAGTCACGTGGGTGTCTGCCCAGGGGCAAGTTGTGGCACATCAAAGACTGTGCTCCTTGGAGGAACTGCCGTTCATGGGCATGTTCCTGCCTGCCTGGCCTTTGTCTCTGGGCGGGAGGCCAAGCCAGGTCCCCGGCAGTTGGCACGGGAGGAGGAGTGCTGGGGCAGGGGCTGCTGGCAGGCAGTGCCTCCCCTTAAGTTAAACAGGGTGGGGAAGTGGCCCGCAGCCTGGCCCAGGTGGCAGCTCTGCCTCCCCACCCCCCACACTGCTGCAGCTCCAGCCTTCAGAAGGAGTGTCATGAGAGGGCCACTGGGCTGTGGCTGAGCCAAGACCGGTATGGAGAGGACCCCCAGCCAGAGGACAGAGCCTCTGGGCAGACTCCTTCTGGGGGTGACTGGAGTCAAGCCCCTCAGAAGGCTAAGTGGTGGCATGGTCCCCTGGGAGATGAGGAGTCCATATTGGCCTGGGGACACATGGGCCAGGGCTGGCCAGAGGCCTCCAGCATCCATGCAGGATTCCTATTCTTCCAAGATGGACCCTGGGAGCTCTGAGCTGGGGGAGCAGGACCTGACAGAGGAACTGCGGTGGATGGAGCTGGGCTTGGAGGAGGCCCTGGGAGCTGAGACAGAGGGGCCCAGTGTCCTACAGGCCGGGGGGCGCCTGCTGCAGGCCGTGTGGAGGGGTCCTGTGGGCCTGGCTACGCAGCTGCTGCAGCAAGGGGCCAGTGTGGAGGAGAGGTGAGCCCCAGGGCAGGACATGGTCTCTTCACCAGGGAGGGAGGAGGTGGGG
>NC_060271.1:48361756-48408164 GCF_021613505.1 Equus quagga
CAGGGGAAAGGTAGCAGCTCCCTTCCCTAGGCCAGGGTCCTTTCACTGGGCGAGTGGGCAGAACTGTGGTCCGTGGGGAGGGGTGGAGACGGTTCCTTCATGGGCAAAGGTAGCAGATCCCATTCCCAGGCCCGGGCCTCCTTACTGGAGGGAGGGGAGCTTCACTGGGCGGGGCAGGCCTCGGCCGTCCCCACTCTGCCCTCGCTCGCCTCGCAGGGACCACGCCGGCAGGACCCCACTCCACCTGGCCGTGCTGCGTGGCCACGTGCCCCTGGTGCGTCTCCTGCTGCAGCGCGGGGCCCCGGTGGGAGCCGCGGACCGCGAGGGGCGCACGCCGCTGCACGAGGCTGCCTGGCACGGTCACTCGCTGGTGGCCGAGCTGCTGCTGCGGCGCGGGGCCCCGGTGGCCGCGCGCTCCAGGGCAGGCCTCACGCCGCTGCACTGGGCCGCCGCGCTGGGCCGCACGCTGCTGGCCCGGCGCCTGCTGAGCGCGCCGGGCCCGGACCCCGCGGCGGTAGACGCGCGCGGCTGGACGGCGGCGCAGTGGGCGGCTGCGGGCGGCCGGCTGCCGGTGCTTGAGCTGCTGGCGGCGGGCGGCGACACGGGCCTGGACGGCGCCCTGAACGTGGCGGCCGCGGCCGGGCGCGCGGCGGCGCTGCGCCTTCTCCTGGCGCGTGGGGCGCTGGTGGACGCCCGGGACGGCGCGGGGGCCACGGCGCTCGGCATCGCGGCTGGCCTGGGCCGCCGGCAGGTAAGTCCTAACCCAGCCCCCGTCCCAACCCAGCCCCCCGAAGCGACGGGGCTGCACCACCCTACCCCACCCAGTTGCGGGGAGGGCGCAAACGGGGTGGACCCCTCGGGTAGGTGGGGCTGGAGGCGCCTGCACTCTCCGCCCAAGGCCACAGGGTGGGAGGGTGGCCAGGAGGGGCCGGCGGCTACTTTGCTCTCGTTAACCCGCTCATGGAAGGGGGACGCGGGGAGGCCCTGGGGACGAGGGGGATGGGATGGGACATGACACATGACATGCTTGGCCTGTTATTTGGACTTTATTCTAGTGGCCGTAGCAACAAATATTTATTGAGCACCAGGCCTGTGCTTGAGTCCAGCCAGCACCCAGGCAGCACGGAGGGGCACAGGGGCTGCAAAGTCTTGGATTTCATCTGAAGATGGTTAGGGGGACAAGTGGAAGTCTCCAAGTAGAGCCCCTCCAGGGTGCCTTACGCACAGGCTCATGTCAAGGCCAGATGAGGCCTGGGGCAGACAGACCCCACTGGCCTGGGCCAGGGCTGGCCCTTGCCCTCTTCTTCCCTCCTCTTCCAGGACATGGAGGTGCTGCTTGACCACGGAGCAGACCCAAGCCTCAAGGACAGGCATGGTCGCTCTGCGCTCCACAGGGCTGCCACCAGTGGACACCTGCCTGCCGTCCAGCTGCTAGCAGCCTGGGGAGCAGAGGTGGATGCTCGGGACTCATTAGGCCTCACACCCCTGCACCACGCTGCTCGTGGAGGCCATGTGGAGGTCGCCAGCCACCTCCTGGACCGGGGTGCAAAGGTCAATGCTGCTGGTTGGCTCCACAAGACCCCTCTGCACCTTGCCATGGAGCGTGGCCATGGCCCTACTACAGAGCTTTTGCTGAGCCGAGGAGCCAACCCCACTCTGAGGACACAGTGGGGTGAGGTGGCCCAGGACCTGGTGTCTGAGGGGGGCCTGCCCCAGGCGCTGCCTACCCTTTGCAGAGAGCAGGTGGAGTGCTAGGGGCACAGAGGGGCCCCAGGGGCCCTGAGGGTCTCAGTGTGGGGTTGAGCCCACATGGCCAGAGCAGGAAAGATAGCTCCTGGCTCCCACAGCCTTCTGAGTATGTCAGGCTCCTCTCTTCTGAGCTGAGGCCGCCTGCCTGGGCAGAGAGGAGAATGGCTGAGAGGTTCCTGGAGGAGAAGGAGGCAGTGGCTCGAGCCCTAACGGGCCTGTGGCCCTGGTACTACCCCACTGACTCCTGCGGGCCCATCACCCCCACAGCTCCAGGCTTCTCCACACTCTTTGGCGGAGAGACTGAGTTGTAGTGACAGATTTGACCAAAACCTGATGGTCTCCCCTTTGTCCACCATGGGGATGTCACTCTCAGCTGCTTGCTCTGTACGTGGGAGCGTTCTGTGTTTCCTTAGATCCAGTATTTGTCTATTGGCATCCATTAATTACAGGGTCAAACTAACAGCCACAGTTGTTTACATCTCCGCTGTGATCCAGAGCCCACAATCTGAACTGCCCCCTTCTCTCCCCCCCCCCCAGCTGACGCCCCCCCCCCCCCCGGCCCCAAATCACACAGGGCCAGGTACCAGACCCCTGGGGACAGCCTCTATGCACCAAGGCCCACTGGGATTATCCAACAAGCCAATCCTAAGCTGTTTCCCGCCCTGCCTTGCCTTTCCTGTGGGAACCCTGGGAAAGGCTCTGGCCTGAGCTTCCTCGATCCTGCTTCTGCCTCCTGACACTGCTGCTTCCCCTGTGGCCCTGCAGGGCATGGCATGAAATGTGAGTAATAAGAATCTTCTTTCAATGGCATCACTCAGCCATCTCCATAAATTAAAAATTGAAACAGAGGGACCGTTGTCTCTGACTGCCCACCTCCGTATCCTCGGAGAAAATCATTGCCATTATTTGATTTTTCTGAAAGAACAGCTTTACAGGACAGATTTCATCTTTCAAAAGTGAGAGTTCTAAGAACATACAATGGAGAAAGGAAAGTCTCTTCAATAAATGATGTTGGGAAAACTGGACAGGCACATGCAAAAGAATGAGAGTAGACCATCATCTTTCACCACACACAAAAATTAACTCAAAATGGATAAAAGACTTGAAGGTAAGATGTGAAACCATAAAACTCCTAGAAGAAAATATAGGCAGTACACTTTTTTTTTTAAATTGGCACCTGAGCTAACATCTGTTGCCAATCGTTTTTTTTTCTTTTTCTCCCCAAAGCCCCCTAGTACATAAATGTATATTTTAGTTGCAGGTCCTTCTAGTTGTGCTATGTGGGATGCTGCCTCAGCATGGCCTGATAAGCAGTGCTAGGTCCACGCCCAGGGTCCGAACTGGCAAAATCCTGGGCCGCTGAAGCGGAGCGTGCAAACTTAACCACTGGCAATACACTCTTTGACATTGGTCTTAGAAGGATCTTTTTGAATACCCTGTCTACTCGGACAAGGGAAACAAAAGAAAAAATAAACAAGTGGGACTTCATCAGACTAAAGAGCTTTTGCAAGGCAAAGGAAACCAGGATCAAAATAAAAAGCTAGGGGCTGGCCCCGTGGCCGAGTGGTTAAGTCCGCATGCTCCGCTTCGGCAGCCCAGGGTTTCACTGGTTCGGATCCTGGGCGCGGATATGGCACTGCTCGTTGGGTCACCTTGAGGCGGCATCTCACATGCCACAACTAGAAGGACGCACAACTAAAATATACAACTATGTACTGGGGAGATTTGGGGAGAAAAAGCAGGAAGAAAAAAAAGATTGGCAACAGTTGTTAGCTCAGGTGCCAATTTAAAAAAAAAAAATGAAAAGACAACCCACCAACTGGGAGAAAATATTTGCAAATCATGTATCTGACAAGGAGTTAATCTCCAAAATATATAAAGAACTCACACAACTGAACAACAATAAAACAACCAACCTGATCAAAAAATTAGCAAAGGATATGAACATTTTTCCAAAGAAGATTTACAGGTGGCAATAGGCACATGAAAACATGTTCAACATCACTAATCATCAGGGAAATGCAAATCAAAACTACACTAAGATACCACCTTACACCTGTTAAAATGGCTATAATCACTAAGACTAAAAGTAACAAATGTTGGCGAGGGTGTGGAGAGAGGGGACCCTCATACACTGCTGGTGGGAATGCAAACTGGTGCAGCCACTATGGAAAACAGTATGGAGATTCCTCAAAAAATTAAAAATAGAACTACCATACGATCCAGCCATCCCACTACTGGGTATTTATCCAAAGAACTTGAAGTCAGCAATTCAGAGAGACCTATGCAACCCCATGTTCATTGCAGCATTATTCACTATAACCAGGAAGTGGAAGCAACCCAAGTGCCCATCCACACATGAGTAGATAAAGAAGATGGGGTATATATACACAATGGAATACTACTCAGCCATAAAAAAGACAAAATTGTCCCATTCGCAACAACATGGGTGGACCTTGAGGGTATTATGTCAAGCGAAATAAGCCAGACAGAGAAAGACAAACACCGTACGATTTCACTCATATGTGGAAAATAAACACACACACGGAAAAAAGAGAATAATTCAGTGGTTATCAGGGGAAGGGGTCTGGGGGATGGGCACAAAGGGGGAAGTGGAGCACTTATATGGTGACAGACAATAATGTACAACCGAAATTTCATAATGTTGTAAACTATTATAAACTCAATAAAAAAAGTTTTGAAGAACATAAGAAGTAAATTACAATAGGGCCTTTTTTAGTATTCTGCTTATAATTCAGTATATATATATATATATATATATTCAGTATATATACAATTCAGACCGAGGGGTCCTCCGGGTCAGGCGCCGCGGGGAGGGGCTCGGCACCGCCCACCGCGCACGCGCAGGGGCATGCGCACAACCGCGGGCGGCTGCCGGGGAGGGGGTGCCCGGGCGCACGCGCGGCGCCCTGGAAGTCCCAGGCGGCCAGTGACCCGGAAGCGCCGGACGCCCCTCCGCTTCCGCCGGCTGCGACGAGGCGGCGGCGCGTGCGTGGTCTAGGGGCCGTGGCCGCGGGCGCTATGGTCTTCCTCACGGTGCCGCTCTGGCTGCGGAGCCGCCTCACCGACCGCTACTGGCGGGTCCAGGAGGTGCTGAGGCACGCGCGACACTTCCGGGGGAGGAAGAATCGGTGCTACCGGCTGGCCGTGCGGGCTGTGACGAGAGCGTTTGTGAAATGCACGCGAGCCCGCAGGCTGAAGAGGAGGAGCATGAGGACGGTGAGCGGGCCGGGGGACGAGAGGAAGACGGGGGTACGATGGGGGACCCGGGGGGCCGGGGGGCGACGGGCGGGGACACGGCGCGCCCCCTAGCCCCTGCCGCTCGCGCCCGTCCTCTCGGCGCCCCGCGCGGCTCGCCGTCACGCGGAGGACGGGCCCGCCCCGGACCGGCTTGTCGCGCCGGCCTGTCCCCGAGCTGTCCCGGGCCCGGCGGGTGGCCGCTCTCCCCGCCCCGCGCCACCGGGAGGTCGGGCTCCGGAGCAGCCGCCGCCCTCGAGCGCGGCGCCGCGTCCGTCCTGCCTGCGTGGGCAGGCAGGGCTTCCCGAGCCTTGCGGTCGGCAGGGCCGCCGGCCTGGGCGCGTGTCGCGGTCCGCGCCTCGTTCTCGGGAGGGAAGAGGCCGCGCCGCCTGCCGTGGGGGCTGGCCAGAGCGCAGGTTCCGGGCCCCGCACCTCCGGAGCGGGAACCCTGCGTCTTGGCAAAGCTCCTCTGCTGAGGAGGCTCGTCCGTGAGCTGACTTCCGTGCCCGCCGTCCTCTGTCCGTGCGCGGGTCGCCGCCGCAGCGGGGCCTGGCCAGCGGTGCTGGGTCTGCGCCCGGGACCCGCACCCGCGGAAGCGGAGCGCGGACTCCGCTGCCCCGGGCGGTTCTGATGCGCGTCCCCGCCGGAGACCCGCTGGAGCGAGGAAGCCGCCCGCGGCTCCGCGTGTTGCTCCCGCCGCCGCTCTCGCCCTTCCCGATCGGCCGCAGCGCCAGCAGCCTCGGCCTCCCTGCGCTTCCGGACCTCGGGCTGCCCGCCGCCGGCCAGGTCCCGCTCCCGGCCTGCCCTTTCCTCCGGGCCGTCTGGCCCCCGCGCTCCGCCCCGCGCGTGCCTGCCCTCGGGCAGCTGCCTCTCCCGCGCGGGTGCCGCGTCTACACTGCGGGCCTGCGGGCCGGGAGCCGGTGGCTTTTCTAGTCTCGTTTACAAAATCCCCGTCAGTTCGCTCAGCGCTTTGTTGGCGGGAGCGGACGTAACCCGGAGAGCTAGTTCTCCAGCACCTCGATGTCTTCTCATTTCAGCTCTGGATCCGTCGGATCACAGCTGCCTCCCAGGAGCACGGTCTCAAGTACCCGGTCTTCGTCGGCAACTTAATTAAGGTGCGGCTGAGCACCCACAGAGCCCGGCCCAGCACCAGACAGGGTCACCATCCTGACACTGCTGCTGTTGGGCGGGGGGGTCTGGCAGATTCCGGGACCCACTACGCTTGCTCGGCCCTTGTCCTGCTGCTGGGACCGAGGCCTGAGCTCTGGAGAGCTTCCCCATCAAGGGAAGAAGGTGGAAAGACTTGGCTTTAACTGCAAAGTTTAATTTGAAAGCTTTTACGTTGAATGATTCCTGGTGAGGGAGCAGATAAAGTTGAAACTTATACAGTGAGAAGGGAGGGAGAAATGTCTTCGGATGGATGAAGCACGAGTCACAAAAGCTTGGGGATTGCTGAACATGCTGATTATGCTATTCCCTCTGCTTTTGTGTGCATGTAACTTTTTCCTTAAAAAGTGAAGGAGAGTGTGTGTTGTGCTTCTCCTTGTATCGGGCCCTGTCTTTACTGCTGTACAAAGATCTTCAGGGTGAGTGTAGAGGGCGTGCAGCCCCATTTTACTGATGGGGAACTGAGGCCCAGAAAGGAGACGGACTTTGCCCAAGGACACAGGTCCCAGGTGGTAGAACAGGATCCACGCCGGCTGCGTGGCTGCATTTAATGCACGGAGACCACCCCACACCTCTTCTGCTCCTCAGGCTCACTGGCACTGTTCCTCAGCCTTTGGAAGTGATCTGCTATTTGGCCTGATGGATGGTGTGGTCTGGCTCTTGTGGGAACGGGGAGGGCCCATTCTTCTCCTTGTGTTTCATACCTTTTCAGTGTTCCATTTCATCGTTTGTAAAGTGGAACTTTTTTTTTTTGGAGAAAGATGAGCCCTGAGCTAACATATGTTGCCAATGCTCCTCTTTTTTTACTGAGGAAGACTGGCCCTGAGCTCACATCCGTGCCCATCTTCCTCTACTTTATATGTGGGATGCCTAGCACAGCATGGCGTGCCAAGCAGTGCCATGTCCGCACTCAGGATGCCAATTGGCAAACCCTGGGCCACCAAAGCGGAATGTGCGAACTTAACGGCTGCGCCACCAGGCCGGCCCCTGTAAAATGGAACTTTGATCTCCTCTTGCAGGCTGACTTAAAGGGTTACCCCAAGGCAACAGTCATAGTACCGTCTGGGTGATGACTGTTGACCCTAAACAAGGCCCTTGTCCTCTGGCCAGCACCAGGACTGCATGCCAGCCTCCTTTCCCAGTCACCTCTTGCAGGGATGCCCTTGCTTCGTTCTTGTCCACATTTATTCTCCAGCACCCTGCTTGGACAGAATTCACCACTCCCGCTCCCCTTCCCGGGACAGATGGTGTGTCGAGAGTAGAGGCTGCCCGGGAGCCATGTGGAGTGGCTCTGCACACAGGAGGGGCTCCCATGGTATGGGCTCAGGGCAGCGGTCTTCCCATGTCCCCCTGATGCTGACACAGGCTGTGATTTTCTTCCCAGTGCCAAGTGGAGCTCAACAGGAAAGTGCTTGCAGATCTAGCCATCTACGAACCAAAGACTTTTAAATCTTTGGCTGCTTTGGCCAAAAGGAGGCGACAGGAAGGATTTGCTGCTGCCTTGGGGGACGGGAAGGAGCCTGAAGGCATATTTTCCAGAATGGTGCAGTACCACTGAGGGGGACGCTGACGCCGCCTGCCCTCTGCAGCTGAGTGTCTTAGAAAAAGGCTTTTTCCCGATGATTATAACAACATAAGGGTGAAAAGTTATTTGTCGACAGTGTGTAAGTTTGATTTGCAGTTGTGTTAATTTATATTTCAGTAGCCGGTGTGAGAGAAAAGACCCTGTCCTCTTTCAGTGGGACAGACTGGGGAACACCTCCCTAGATTGTGCAAATAAAGCTTGTGTGCTTCTCACCGTTTCCAACTGTGCTCTCTGGCATCAAGCAAACACACCTGGGTACAGTCCCCCTGGGGTGCTTGTTTTCAGCCATTTGTCAGCAACCTTGTGGTCTTGTGGTAGTGGGAGAGGCTGCTGGAGTGAGGGGTCAACTGAGCAAGCACTTCCTCTTGGAACCTTAGATCCTTTCCTGCGAGTTGGGGGGTTTCCACCAGGCCTCTGAACTCTGACCCTGGCTCCCCTCAGGGCTCTGTGGGTAGCCTGTCCAACACCCAGGCCCCCTCCCCTCGTCTCCTCCTCTTGTTTCTAGCAGAGACTTTGTGGCTTAGCTCTTCAGCCACTCTGAGCACCAGCCTGTTTCCCTGTCTCCCCCACTCTTAGCCCAGCAGGGGCAGAAGGCAGGGCAGCCATGGGATCATCTGGGGAGGTCTTAACATGAAGGTTGGGGCCCCTTGCCACATACCCTACTCCAGTCAGTCCAGAGTCAAGCCCAGGAAGAAGGTCTCAGAAAGCTCACTGCACTGACAGGGCTACCAACCCTGTGCCTCCCTTTCACCCCCATCCACCCGCTGCTTGGGCAGAAATGGAAGTCGTGTCCACCCTCCCACTCAAGGCCAGGTCTTGCTCTTTGTCTTCTCAGGGAGCTGGCTCCACCTTCAGCCTCTTCCATCTGTATTTCCAGCCTCCTCCAATTCTCGAGTCTGCTCTCCTTCGTCTCACGGCCACCTCACACCTCGTGTCACTGGGTCCCTACCAGGCTGCAAGAGCTCTCACCAAAGCCATCTCCTGAAACCAAAATCCAACAGATCCTGTTGGCCCTTGACCCCAAGGACCATGCACTCCCTTCCCTCCTCACTGGCACTGCACCGTCTCCGTCCCTGCCTCCTGACCAGCTCACCCTTCTGCACACTCACTCCAGGAAAGCTCTTCAGACGCACAGCAGCAGTTGCTGCCTGCTTGCTGATGACTCCTGCATTTACCTGCCAGTGCACAGCTGCCCTGCTCTCCATGCTCTGGTGCTGGGTCCTGTGGCAACACCGCCCTCCATCCTTCCAGTCATTCCAGGTTCCTTTCTTCTGACTCAATATCTACCTCCAACTGCATATGGAGCCAATCAAATCCTGGCCATCTCACAAATCTGTCACTTTGCTCCATCCTCACTGTAAGCTGGCTCTTCCAGCTCTAGTTACTGCGCTGGCCTCCCATGAGGCTCCTTCCCCTGGCCCTTGTCACTGTGTCCAGTGATGGCCACTGGACCATAAGCATTTGGAGGTACGTGGCCGAATCTTACTGTCCTTTTTGCTGCACTCAGTGCAGTGCCTGACTGTGCGCACAAAGTGCGCAATGCATGTCACTCGTCAGTAAATAGCTACTGAATAGACAAGGCGGAGAATGCAGAGTCCTCTGGTGTGTGAGACCAAGTTCTCTGTGTGATGCATTGCTGTGGAAGAGCTGCCTCCTCTTCATTCTTACGAAAGGAAGATGGGGGTGTGGCAAACAACTGTGGCTGCTCCCAGCACCCACTTCCCCTCTGACACAGGACCCCAGTTTCCTTCCTGCAGGCCTGGGTGCCATGGCCCTGACTGGCTAGAGCCATCAGCTTTTCCCTCTCCTCTGGTCAGGGGATGGACAAGCAGCCCAGGCAGAGCCAGTGAGAGACAAGCTGTTTCTGGGGTTTCTAGGGAAGAGGAATTCCTCCTTTCCTGGACAGGGTGCTGCTGTAGCCAGCAGAGAGCTGCAGCTGGGGGCAGGGGAGATGGGGCACTGTTACCATGCCCAGGAGGCCAAGAAGAGAAAAGGGGAGGTTGGGTCTTAGTTGACACTGCTTGAGCTGCAGCATCAAATCTCACAGGGAGTGAAAGACAGTAGAGCCCTCTGAGTTTCGGCAATTTGAGTCGGGGACGATCTCCTGTGCCACCTGCCCCTCTCTCAGGCTCTCACACCACCCTCACGGCGTTCTCACACTGGTCCTGGTAAAAGTCTGGGGTAACTGTGCAGCAGCGGACAATGCCGCACTGCCCCTCGTACAGATGTTCAACTCTGCTATCAGGTGACACAAAGGCCACCGGAGGAGCAGACGGAGGAGCAGTGGTCAGGAGGGCGCACAAATGCGTACCCCCCGCAATAGCTGTCTATGGGATGAGGCCAAGCCCCTTGCCCGGCCCGGGCATCCCGGCTGGCTGCTCTCCCCTCGGTCCCCGGAGGAACGCATGTCTGTCCCCGTGCTGCCAGGGGCTTCGTAGACACAGCGAATTCAGCGTTTGAGGCAACCCCTCACTGGCCTGTGGACTCAGTTCCAAAGGCAAGAGCTTCGTGCACCGGGTGCTACAATCGGCACCCCAAAGCTGGCCTCGGTAAGGACTGGAGAATGAGCACCGCGCCGGCTCCACGGGCTAGGGCGAACACTATCTCGTCCTGCCGCGCTGGGGACAGCCCACCAGCGCGTGAGCCAATCCTCTCACCTTCCATCCACCTGCGCGGGCCGCGAGACCTGCGCCCCGCAAGCCTGGGCCACCGCGCGCAGGACGCCCTCCCCGCGCAAGGAGAGCCGCCACCCGCGCCCTCGGGGGAAGGTCGTCCCGCCCAGCCCCTCGCCCACCGCCCACCGCCCACCGCCCGCGGGCCCACCAAGAAGCCTTGGGGCTGCAGTGGAAACCTCGCGAGTTCCCGGGACTTCGTGCTGAAGGTGCGGCCGCGCCGGGAAGCCAGGTCCCTACCAGGCGCCCAGAGCCTGCATCCGCAGCACCGCTTCCGGGTCAGGGCCGAGACTGCGGCCTTGACGGGGTGCCGCAGGGCCTCCCGGGTAACGAGCCCGCCCCCGCTCGCGCCGGGTTCCGGCGTCGGCCGCGCCGCTGACGGACAGGACGTCTAGCCAATCGCGGCAAGGTGGAGCCGGGACGCCCGCCGGCCGAACCAATGGCGCGCGGCGGGGCGGGGCGGGCGCGGCCGTAGCGCGTCGCCAGGAGCCGCCCTGCCGGGAAGGAGCCCGAAGGGGAGTCGGCGGCACAAAATGGCGGCGGTGGCAGCGACGACGGCCGCGGCTGGGGCTCCAGTGCCGGCAGCCCCCGCGGCAGCAGCCGGTACCCCAGGCTCGGGGAGCGCAGCCTCTGGGTCCCAGGGCGTGCTGATCGGGGACCGGCTGTACTCCGGGGTGCTCATCACCCTGGAGAACTGCCTGCTGCCCGACGACAAGCTCCGCTTCACGCCGTCCATGTCGAGCGGCCTGGACACCGACACGGAGACCGACCTCCGCGTGGTGGGCTGCGAGCTCATCCAGGCGGCCGGCATCCTGCTCCGCTTGCCGCAGGTGGGGCGCGGCCGCGAGCCTCGGCCCGGGACCCGCCGGGGGCGCCGACTCCCGACCCCGACCCGGCCTCGTCCCCGCCCGGGCCCGCGCTCCCTGCCCCCCGTCCCGGAGGTGGGAGGGCGGGGAGGCGGCGGGCAGCGGGAGGCTTTGTGCGCGCGGTAACGTGTCGGGGTCCGCTTCTGGGTCGGGGCCCGGAAACCCGGCGCCTTGGCGAAGCCTTGCGTGTGCGTCTAACAGGGACGGAAACTTCTCTCTTCCAGGTGGCCATGGCTACCGGGCAGGTGTTGTTCCAGCGGTTCTTCTACACCAAGTCCTTCGTGAAGCACTCCATGGAGGTGAGGGCGTCCTCCTCGTTTCTCCCCGCGGGGCTTGGTGGTTTGCGGGCCGCTCCGAGGAGGGAGTGCCTGCCCTCGTCGGCGCGGTTCTTGACGGGCTGGGTAGCCCCCCAACGGTAGAGTGGCCTTCTTCGCACCCACCTCTCTTTGCTCTTAGTGGCCCTTCTTAAACCGTCGGAGACCCTCAGACGTGGAATAAACGTCGTTGTGTTGCAATCTTTACATTTCAGCATGTGTCAATGGCCTGTGTTCATCTGGCCTCCAAAATAGAAGAAGCTCCAAGACGGATACGGGACGTCATCAACGTCTTTCATCGCCTTCGACATTTGAGAGAGAAAAAGTGGGTTTTTGTCAGACGTCTTCTAAATGTTTGTGCTCGTTTCTCTGGTTATTAATTTACACTAACGTTTCTGAAACGAAGTTCAGGGTGTGAGGTTTTAACTTGGTTCCCCGAAGAGGGCCTGTGGGTCTCTGACAGACACTGCGAGATGAGTGAAGGGGCCCCAGTGAGGAGGACAGGCACTGGTTTCCTGATCCGCCCTTGTCAGCCTCCGGACGCTCTGGAGCTGGACTCTCAACTGGGGCACGGTCGTCATCTGGGGCCGGATGATTCTTTGTCGTGGGGACTGTGCTGTGCGTTGTAGGATGTGTAGCAGCGTCCTGGCCTCTCTACACTAGGTGCCCATAGCGCCTCCCTCAGTCGTGACAGCCAGGGGGCTGTGTATCTGTAAGGAAGAGGCGGGAGGGTTACCAAGAAGGGATGGGTAGGTTAGCCTTGGGGTTTGAGGAGGACTTTGTGGTTTTGTTAGAGGAAGCGAAGTGAATTGCTGGCTAGATCTGTGTCGTCGTGTTCATGGTGGATGTTCACCGTCAGGAGATAATCATGGGATTTGAAAGACTTTATTGTATTTGCCCGTGTGCAGACCGTGTGGTTTGTTTTTGTAGGAAACCTGTACCTCTGCTATTGGATCAAGATTACGTTAATTTAAAGAACCAGATTATAAAGGCAGAAAGACGAGTTCTGAAAGAGCTGGGTTTCTGCGTCCATGTGAAGCACCCTCACAAGGTGGGTATGTGGCCCAGCTGCCACTTGAGCGCCCCAGGTCACTTCCACTCTCACGGAGATGAAAACTGAAGAGGAGTAAATGTGTCCCTGACTTGGTTTTCCAGTTTATATCTATAACATGAAAATAAATCTATCCGTTAGCTTTCTCGTATTATCTGTTAATAGGGGATTTTTTAAGAGTTTTGGAAACGGTGTCTTGAAGTTTGAGCTTTCAGAAATAGTGATGAACTATTCCGTTCATCCGGAAAACTATTCTGTTTTTGTAAAAACGGAATGTACCAGTTTACATTTTCTTTTCTCAACAGCTAATTTTCTAAAGTTGCTTTAGCACTAGCCTTTTTTCCTTTCATGGGGCAAGTGGGAGAACTCTTAACCCTTTTGTTTGTAAATGAGCTAAAGCAGCTTTGCAGCATGTATTAGTTGAGGAGCGTGGCTGCCATACGATGTCACAGCACTTTCTGTGTTACCTTTAAACACAAAACTTGTTTTTAAAAAAGAGTGCTATTTGCATCTTTGCTTTCACCTCCTTGTTAGTCGGTTTTCTCATTTCTTGTTTGTTTGACTTTCTGGCATTAATTCAAATTCTCAGTAAATTGCTCACCATAAATTTAAGAGCTGAAAATATTTTCACACCGTGTTTGATGTAAGTTGCTGACTGGGGTACAGAGATGTTCAGGGCAGGCCATTTTCACTGGTGGAAAATGTAGCGACTTCAAGAATGAAAATTGGCCATGTAGCCGCCGAGGACAGTGAGGCCCTGTGCGCTGTGGCGTGCTGCCTGGCCGCAAAGCAGCAGCAGGCGCATCAGCAGAACTCCCTGCAGCAGAGCAGTATGCTGGGCGTGTGACCGGGGCCACCCCTGGGATCTAGCATGAGGCTCTTATTTGCTGCATGGACGCCCTCAAGATCTGAATGCTGGGTTCTCACGGTTCTCGGTAATAACTGCCTGACCCATATCTTCCAGATAATCGTTATGTACCTTCAGGTGTTAGAGTGTGAGCGTAACCAACACCTGGTCCAGACCTCATGGTAAGTTGATCTTCTTTGTTTATGAGGCCAGCAAGGGCAGTGCAGGAGTATGTTGTTTGAGGCACTTGGGCAGTGGGTAGTCAGTCCCATGACCTGGTTGTGGGCTGGAGTTGTCTGAGTGCCCAGTGTTCCTGCCGTGTAAATTCGAACCAGCCTACCAAAATATCAGGCACTGGTGTAACGGTAAGGTGGCCCGTACCCTCCCCAGACCCTTGAGGAGAGCAGTCACTGGGCTGCCCTTTGGGGGCTGTTGACATGGGCACATCGGGATCTTTCCCGTAGGTGCCAATGTGGACTTAGTGATCTTACATCTCCTGTGAAATTGCTTCTAACTGTTAAAGAGAATCCTGTGGGAGAAAGAGGGGGTATAAAGTTTTTCTACAATTGTGGGGACTGAACAATGTATGTGTTAGAAACAAAGCCTGAAGTAACAGTTTAGTGCTGGGTGCTTTGTGAATTTTTTCCATGGAGTTAAGTCTGTAAGGGTCATTTTTGCTGCCTGAATTGTCTGGTGCTATGCTGTGTCTAATAGAGAACCCATTTTGACTTTTCTTTTCTGTACTCTTTCAATCAAAGGGTAGCCTCTGAGGGTAAGTGACTAAGACTTCTCCTCTACTGTCCAAGCGCTTTGGTGCAGGGACAGCGGCCGTCCTCAGCCAATCCAGTGCAGGCTCTCCACCGAAGGCTGGCTCTAGATGGTGGTATGCGCACGATAGTATAGTGCTGGCCGACTGCTGCTGTGGTTCTCTGACGATTGTGCTTCTTGTTAATCCTCTGTCGTGCTTTGGTAATTGTATTGATTAGAGTTGATAACTGTCTTGACTTGAATTTTGTTTCTTTGAAACTGCTGTACTTGTGCAATAAAGATGCAGTACCTTTCTGTTTAAAAAAAATTCTATGGAAAGCTGTAAGAATTGGCTGATGGAAATTCAGACTTCAGTGTGGGATTATGTCATTATTTCTGGAAGTCCTAAAGTTGCTCTGAAAAGCAGCTAAATGTTGACACATTCTTCCAAAAGGTGTGCATCTTTAAATTTTTCCATGGACACTTTTTATATTGTAATTTATTTTGAATATACTAGTAAGCTTAAATATATGTTTTGAAGACATCATTTGTTTTGTTTTTAGGCCTCAAAAGTTAATGGATTAATGTTACCATTATTTGAGTAGTAAAAATTTTTTATTAGAACCAAAAAAGTTAATAATGGTTATGTTTATAAAACGTTTGAACTCCTCACTTGCACTGCTCCGTGGCATGTGGCCCTGGCGCCATTACACATGCTTTTCCTTGATTACTTCCTGATGCCTGGAGCACGAGCTTCCAGAGCCGGGTGCCCCAGTCAGCCCGTGTACAATCTCTTAATGAGAAATCTCGGAGCGAGTTGGTCCGTCACCTTCTCCAGGGTGTTTAGGGCAAAGATACCAGGGTGGGAAGTGGGGAGTAACCGTCAAATCACAGCATGACTTGACTCTCCTCTGGATGCAGCCTGACTCTGAGGCTTGCCATAATTGGGGTATGTTAGGAGCACTAACTACATGACTTATTCAACTGTTTTCTCACGGGATTAATCTTTTATTTCTGCAACATTGATAAAGTTAATATGAGGTCTGATTTTGGTCTATTAAATCTTAGAGAAATAGATCTAAAAAAAATGTTGAAAATAATAGCCAATTTTAAAACCCTTTTAACTTTTTAAAAAATGCAAATGTTTTGTATTTTTATATCTTCTAAAGTATGATAAAGCTTTTTAAATGTACTGATTGTGATGAAACGTGTACTATTTTGTTGCTTTTGTCTGATTTTATGAATGTTCATTTTAAGACTCCTTGTTGAAATGGGACAATTTGGAAACGATTCTTTGATAAGCCTGAGAAGAGGACTTCCCTTTGGGCATTGAGCCTTCCTCTGCATGATGTTCCCATGCACCCAAGGGCGTTTTCCCCCTTTCCAAGTGGCCTCCTTCGTGGATGAAGAAGGGCCCAGGCTGTGAGCGCCTCTTCAAGGAAGATGCACGCAAGAGGACGACTTGTCTCAGAAAAGCTCTCACAGGCTCTGTGCTCAGCCAGTGCATTTGAGTTTGCATGTTTCTCTGCACTACGGATTTTCAGCATTTAGATTCTTTTAATCAAATACATTTTAACACTACAGTAGAGATTTTCTTCCTGAGGCGTTGTGCTTTGCATGAGAGCAGGCCAAAAGTTGAGAGGGAAAAGTAAAGTTAAAGTCGGTTCTCTTTCATAGCAACATGCATTGTATGACATTCAGCCAGCTTTTAAAATTTTTTTTCAATACTTTCCCTGTCTTCCTGTCCTGTATTCAGAAGCAGCAGCTAGAATGTTTCTCCATGAACTCTTGAGCTTCAAGGACTGTCTAGCCCTAAGTTTTCGCAGTAGACTACTTAAAGGAGTAGTGACGATCTAGATGGCGTGACGGGGCTCCTGGATTGCCCAGGGCCTTGTAATTCTTGCTGCTTTTGGTTTTCAGGAATTACATGAATGACAGCCTTCGCACAGATGTTTTCGTGAGGTTCCAGCCTGAGAGCATCGCCTGTGCCTGCATTTATCTCGCTGCCCGGACGCTGGAGGTCAGTGCTTCGCCAACACAGGGGAGTCTGGTCTCTGTATCCAGCCTCCAGTAGATTTCAGATTATGCTCATCCATGCCAATAAAATGCATACTTGCTGCCCAGTAGGCTTGGTTTTCATTGCCCTAAGAGTCTCATTATCCGTGAAGAAAAGTCTAACAGTGATGGTGTTTGTTTACAGATCCCTTTGCCCAACCGTCCCCATTGGTTCCTTTTATTTGGAGCAACTGAAGAAGAAATTCAAGAAATCTGCTTAAAAATCCTGCAGCTTTATACTCGGAAAAAGGTTCTTCTATGTCTTTCACGTAATATCTGCATTTGTGTTTGACTGAATCATCTGGTTCTGAATGGATGGACTTTGGCTTTTGTAGGTTGATCTGACACACTTGGAAAGTGAAGTAGAAAAGAGAAAGCACGCCATTGAAGAGGCAAAGGCACAGGCTAAGGGCCTGCTGCCTGGTGGCACTCAGGTTCTGGACAGCACCTCAGGGTTCTCACCTGCCCCCAAGCTGGGTGAGTGTCGGCGTGCACGAGTCTGCTCCCTGTAGGGTGACCCTCCTTTCCTCCAGATTTCTCTTGGAATTGCATCTGCAGCTGCTCTGAGCACTTCGCAAGCAGCAGTCCTCAGTGAACACTTGGTGATCTTCGAGATGAGACAGGGCTCCTAAAGGAGTTCCTTTTCATCATTGTTGTATTTTTATTAGCAAGGGACATGGATAGGCTTTCTGAAATGCTTTTGTTTACCCAGCCTACCCAATTAGCTTGTCTTTTGATGAAAATTTTGTAAATTTGGGGCAGTAGATTGTGGTCAGATCCTAGAGTTAAGCATGATGCCTATCTCCAGGCCCTGAGGGAAGGCAAGCGAGATAGGTGGCCTTCTCTGTCTCTGGGGTCCCTGCCTAGGTTGTGAGGCTCAGGCTGGGAGCAGGGAGTTAGGATTGGCATGTTCTTTACCAGTCCCAGAGAAGGGACGTTATCTTGCTTTACTAACTTGTTTCTTAACAGAAATTGTTTCTTTTGTGTGTGTGAGGAAGATTGTCCCTGAGTTAACATCTGTTGTCAATCTTTCTCTTTTTGCTCGAGGAAGATTGTTGCTGAGCTAACTAACATCTGTGCCAGTCTTCCTCTTCCTGCTTGAGAAAGATTGTCGCTGAGTTAACATCTGTGCCAATCCTCCTCTACTTTATGTGGGACCCTGCCAAAGCCTGGCTTAATGAGCGGTGCTAGGTCTGTGCCTAGGATCTGAACCCGTGCACCCTGGGCCACTGAAGTGGAGTACATGAACTTAACTGCTGCACCACTGGGCCGGCCCCTCACAACAGTTTTCTGATGGCTGGGTTTTAACTTCTTGTACTTGATTCTAGCAGAATCCCCCAAAGACAGTAAAGGAAACAAGCCTTCCCCGCTCTCTGTGAAGAACGCCAAGAGGAAAACGGAGGGTGTGAAGAAAGCCAAGGCTGACAGCCCAGTGAATGGGTGAGTACCCAGGTGGCCCAGTGGGCCGTTGGGGTTGGCTGGAGAGACTGCGGGTCTGTAACTGCCCTCACCCTGTTCTCAGCTTGCCAAAGGGGCGAGGGAGTCGAAGTCGGAGCCGAAGTCGTGAGCAGAGCTATTCAAGGTCCCCATCGCGATCTGCTTCTCCTAAGAGGAGGTGTGTGCTGCTCCGGGCTCACTGGGGTGGGGGGTTGGGGCTGGGGGGCTTGCATCTGGCAGGGTGGGTGTTTTCACATGGTGGCTAGAGGTGATGAGGCTGCCCCACAGGGGACAGTCACTCCTGACCCTGAGGTGGTTGGGGTGGGTGGTCACCCACTTGGTGGTACTGTCCTTCCTCACAGGAAAAGTGACAGCGGCTCAACATCTGGCGGGTCCAAGTCGCAGAGCCGCTCGCGGAGCCGGAGTGACTCCCCACCGAGACAGGTGCACCGAGGCGCTCCCTACAAGGGCTCCAAGGTGAGGAGCTACCGAAAGTCCAAGGACTGCAAGTACCCCCCACAGAAGCCACACAAGTCTCGCAGCCGGAGCTCCTCCCGCTCTCGAAGCCGCTCACGGGAGAGGGCGGATAGTTCTGGAAAATATAAGAAAAAAAGTCATTACTATAGAGATCAGCGACGAGAACGTTCGCGGTCTTATGAGCGAACAAGCCATCGCTACGAGCGAGACCACCCTGGGCACAGCAGGCACCGGAGGTGAGGCTTGGGGGCCCCAGAGGGCTGCCCTTCAGCCTTTGGCATGCACACCTCGGCATCACTGGCTCTGTGGCGAGACTTTTTTGGGAAATGGTTTGTGGACTCTGGACCTTGTGAGGAATTTGGAGATGGAATCGAGAGGCCAGCGAGGTGCCCTTTAGGCCGGCCTGGGCACAGCGCACACTCATCCAGTGCAGGGCCCACCTCAGCAGCAGCCCTGTGGCAGTTGGATGCAGAAGCCGACGTGCACGTCCAGGTGGTGTGGCTTGGTGCTAAGGATAGGCTGTCTCTCCTCTCCCGGACTGATACTCAATTACGTCAAACCAAGAAAGTGACTTTTAAAACCTTTGCCTATATTAGGTTGTACTTATGTACATATTTTGCAGTGTTTCACAATGAGAAAATGGCCTTAATAGTCCCTTATTCTCTATTCATATTGTAAATAAATGTATTTCATACAAGTTAAAGCTATATATGAAAACTCAGAACTTGAATTCTGTCAGCTTAGAACTTGTGTAGAGAATTCCGATTTTTAAAATGTGAAGGTATTTAGATCTGTGTTGAAAGTCGTATATTTTTATCCGTGCGATGCTGAGTGCAGGCCACCAGCTCCTAAATAGAGAAGTTTCCTATATCTGCATTTTATGTGGTTAAATAAACAAATCTCTCTACTCAGGACATTTGGAACATTAAGGAATTTGCAGTTTATCATTCTGCTCGCTTGTTACCGCGCAGCCCGCGGTGCCCCTTCTAGTGCTGCCATCTCTGGTCTCATTAAAGTGTCATTTTGTATGGAGCTCCTGTGCACTGGCTCTTCTGTCGAAGGCTTGTGATGGGCCTGAGCTGTCTGTGTGTTCTGACAAAGGCTGCTTTCTTGGTGGCAGAGAAGGGAGGGTTTGAAAAGGAAAAAATGGTCCTGAAGTCCCCTTGTGCCCAAGGCACGTTAGCTTGTAGCCCCTGGCATGAGTGTGTTGGGCAGAACAAGGCACCTGGGGCTGTGCCCGCGCGGAGTGCTGAACAGGTACGCGGGGCGGGCCTTGGGCTGTTTCTTGGTCCTGCGTGGGCTCTGAGGACGGAGGGCTGTCGCGGCCTGTCACAGTCCCAGTGTCCGCTCTCCCCAGACCAGCACCTGTGTGTGGGTGTGAGGCAACTGGACGTGACCTTCCTGGTTTCGGTGGACCTGGAAGTAGACCAAGGAAACGTGGAGACGTGGGTCCCCAGCAGCCGCTCGGCAGGTACCGAACAGCGTCATCTCGTGACCTCGGCTGTGGGGCTGGGCCCGGAGCCGGCGGTGTCTGCCCTCCCACCGGCCTGTCCTCCACTGCCGCTTAGCCAGGCTGCGGCCTGGGATGACCAGGCCTGGCCACTGCCTGCCGGCACTGGAGGGAGACCCTCCTGCAGGGCTGGCCCCTGAGGAGAGCCCCCGCGTCCTTCTCCTACCAGGCGCGCTGAGGTCTGTGCTGGTCCCGTCCGTCCAGCCGGCCTCAGCGGACAGGGGCCTTTCCGGCTGGAGAGGAGACGTGCTCCCAGATCCCGCCCTGGGAGCGACCCTGCAGCTCGGCCGGGCCAGCCCTCCACGGAGGCTGCTTTGGGTTCTCGGAAGAGCTAGTTTCTGATTTTTGTTCCCACAAGCACAGGATGGGCGCTTGTTTGCTTTAAAACGGGAAAAGTCCACCCACGCAAAAAGCGTCGTGTTCTCTGCGTTAGATGCAGAGTGGCGGGAGGCGACGGCCACAGGGACGGGGCGGCGGGTGCTACCCCGCAGCCTCCAGACGGCGCCCGGCTCTCATTCCCGGCCCGGGAGCGGTGGTGGAGGGAGGCCGGGCCCCGCCCCTTCCGTCGCTCAGAGAAGGCCACTTCCGTCGCTGAAATAATGTCACTTCCGTAGCCCGGAAACGCCACTTCCGCCCAGGGCCAGGCCGCGCAGGGCCGGGCCGCGCAGGCGCAGAGGGCAGCTCTCAGGATTGAGGGAACCGCAGTTCTCGTGTCTCCGTCAGAGGCGGGCGGGGTCGGCAGCTGCTTGGCCGGAAACCGTCGCTTTCTCGGTCCGGCGGGGCCTGCGCCGACGCGGAGCCGGTGAGGGACGGACCGGAAGTGCCTGAGCGCGGCGGGAGAATGGTGGGTTTGAGTCTCCCGGTCGGGTCGCGTCTGGGGAGGTTCGGGGAGCGTCGACCCCGCCCCGTGTGGTGGGCACCTCAGGGGAGGCTGAGGCCCGCGGAGGGTGGTGACCTGGCCGGAGGTGCGGGGTGGGGCCGAGGCTGGTCATCTAGAGAAGGAGCCGTGTGTGCCGTGCAGTGGGAGCGGGGGAGGGACGGGGACAGAGGTGAGGGGGACAGGGGTGGGGAGGGGGACGGGGAAGGGTGATAGGGACAGGTGTGAGACGGGGAGAGGGGAAGGGGCAGGGACAGGTGAGGAGGGGGAGGGGAGAGGGGGCGGGGTGGGGTGGGCAAGACCGGAGTCCCGGCCGCTGCCCTGCGTGACTTCAACCCCTGTGTTCCAGCTGTCCTGAACACCTGCGGCCTCCGTGCTGTGCCCACCCGCAACTGACTATGCTCCTGGGGCGCCTGACTGCTCAGCTGCTCAGGGTTGTTCCCCGGGCAGGTGAGGCCGTGTGGCGGGTTGGGGGGATGCCCACGTGGGTGAGGAATGCTGGGCCAAGCAGCCCACCTGCCCTTAGCCCCCCCCACCACCACCTCGAGGACAGGGGCGTGGCTCACAGACCTCGTGAGCATGTCACGGGGAACCTGGACCTGGAATGCAGTGGCATTCAGGCCAAGAGCAAGGTGTGGGCCGTCCTAGCCCCATCAGGCCTGGTGGGGTGGTGGCAGTGCTCACGTGCGGTGTGACCCTGAGAGCAGTAACTGTGTGGTCTTGTTTCCTGCAGGCTGCAGTCGGCCCGGCTCTGTCTCAGGGGTGCTGGGCCACCATGCCTGTGGGGCCCGCTATAGCACCCAGCCAGCAGGCCCAAGTGGGGTTGCCTCCCTCCCTGGTAGTGGGGTCCAGCTAGAGCTTGAGGAAATGCTGGTCCCCAGGAAGATGTCCATCAGCCCCCTGGAGAGCTGGCTGACCACTCGCTACCTCCTGCCTAGACTGGATGCTGGGGTTCCAGGGTCTGTGGCTCCAGCCCAACTTTATGAGCATCCACCTAGCCAAATGGGGGAAGGGGCCGAGCAAGGGGGTGAGGGGGTCTGGGATGCACCCCAGATGCAGTGCAAAAATGTACTGAAGATCCGGCGGCGGAAGATGAATCATCACAAGTACCGCAAGCTGGTCAAGAGGACGCGGTTCCTGCGGCGGAAGGTCCGGGAAGGACGCTTGAAACGGAAGCAGGTGAGTGTGGGGTGGCGGCCCAGGTGGCTGAGAACACATGGCTGTGGCACCAACCAGCTGGTGGTCCCTCCCGTGCCCTCACAGGTCAAGTTCGAGAGAGACCTGAGGCGAATCTGGCTGAAGGCAGGCCTGAAGGAAGCCCCTCCGGGCTGGCAGACCCCCAAGATCTACCTGAAGGGCAAATGAGTCTAGGTCTGTTTCCCTTGCCCGTTACTGCTGACGGCCCCTTGTAATAAATGCCCTGAGAACTCAGCTGTCCCCCTTGGCCTGGACCTTCTTGTGCCTGCTGTGGGCTGTCTCGGGAAGGAGCCTGCTGCCAGCCTCTGGTGTGACAGGAGGCAGAGGGCCCCAGGGTGGCAGGGTGGCAGTCTTTCCAGAGCTGGCCCTTGCCCTGGTGGGGCCACCTGTGGGGATGACAGGCCTCGCTGTGCGTGAGCTGTGGGAGTAGAGCCCTGCCCTGACCTGAGGGCCTGTGCGTTCCACTGCGGGAGGCGGCCTCTTAGTGAACACACAGTGGCCAAAGTGCCGAAGGACAACACCAGGGAGCTGGGGAGTGTCCAGCCTGAGGTGGGGTGCGATTAGGTTATGTTTTACGAATAGGGTCAGGGAGGGCCTCACTGGGGAGACGGGGGGAGGACGAGAGGGGAGGCGGGAAAGGCCCTGTGCCCCCGGAGATGATAGATGGTGTCCTGCAGGCCCCTTGGACTTCTGAGCTGTCCTGCTCACCCGGGGCTGGGGACCCCTGGCCTGCCGTAGGTTCCTTGGCCTCTGCCACTTCCTGGGGCCCTGCGTGGGGGTGGCCTGGGGACAACCAGAAAGGGGTGATCTGGAGGACGTGCTCTGGCAGGTGTGAGTTGGGGCTGGCTGAGGAAGGGGCACTGTTTCCGGAGCTGGAGAAGCGCTGGAGCCTTGACGTGAGCCAGAGACCCCGAGTGGTTCCAGGTTTCTCCTGGATGGAGAAGAACACATCATCGGGGATGGCAGGGCCTGGAGGGGCTCGTGGGCCTCTGCACGCAGGCCACAGGAAGGGGAGCGTGGTTGGAGCACCTGAGTGCCTGAGGCTGGTTGTCATGCTGAGCTCTGTGCTGCGCGTGGTGACTGAGAGGAGGGAGAGGAAGACGCTTTCCCGAGCCGCTGCCACTGTAGTCCTTCCTCCCCCTCCCCCACGGCACTTCTCACCAGGGCTGTGGGGGCTTCCGTCTCTTGTCGCAGAAATGCATCTGGGCCTGGGCTTGAGTTCCCCACAAATTAGGCAGACCCTGGGGGCGGCTTGAGCATGGTGTCCCAGCAGTTTCCCTGGCATGGGACACCCAAGTTTTGTTGATCTCCCTTCCCCACCCCCCGTTGCTTCAGTGTGCAGGCAGGGCGCCTTCCCTGCATGCCAGCCAGGTAAGCAGGCTTCTAACAACTGGGCCCGTCTGGGTCCCTGTCCATCAGGGGGATGGGCTCACGGAGGGGCCTTGTGGTGGACTGTGAGGAGGGTGAAGCTGGCCACGACTTGGAGGGGAACTGAGGCCCTTGAGGGCACAGGCCTGCTCTTGCTGGCAGCCGCCAGGGGGCAGTGGTCAGACCAGCAGACTTGAGCCCCGTGCCAGTGTCGCCTGAGAAGGCTGCTAGCTGGGGTCACCAGAATCCTTCTTGGGTCTCAGTTTCTCGAGCTATAGGTGGGGCAGGGGTCCCAGGGCCAAGGCCTCAGCCGTGGAGCCTCCCTGGGGTGGAGTGGACCATGACATTTTGGTGCCAGGTCTGGCCCCAGCTCCGCTGGGCTTCCCAGCGGGCTTCTGCCTGCCAGGCAAGCCCTTGGCTGGCACCCATGGCTGCTGAGCAGCTGCTCCCGGTATTTCCTCCAGCCCCACTGCAGTAGCTGCCTGTGGCTCACCCCGCCCTTCCTTGGCTGTGGGGAGAGAAATGGATGCTAAGTTGTTACCATCTGGAGACAAACTCTGTCAGGAGCTTGGCTGGGCTGTGAGTTCTGGGGGTGTAATGCCGGCCTGTGCAGGGAGCTGCAGACCCAGATGCATAGAGGCTGCAGCTGGCGGAGTGCCACAGCGCTGGGGCACCTGCTTCAGCCTCCTCTACCCTTGGGTGGGTGCTAGCTGAGGGAGCCCCAGGAGGCAGGCTGCCTGTGGGGTCCAGGATGCTCGGCCTCGCGGTTCCTCCAGAGCAGTGGTTCTGGACTGGGCACTCGGCCACATCTGGGACATTTTTGGTTGTCACAGTGGTTGGGGCAGTACTTGGAGCAGTGAGTGGAGGTCAGGGATGCTGCCAAGTGCCCTATGGTGCACAGGGCAGCCCCTTCCTAAGAACAGTTACCCCAGACTGTGGTCAAGACCCCTGCTGCAGATGTGATTGGTCATGGTGGGTCAGCTCCTGAGCCAGCCCAGCCCCTACCTAGTCAGCCTCCTCAACCCCTGTTCCCTCTCCTGCTCTGCAGCCCAGACCCAGCAGCCCTCCTCTCCCTTCCCCTGCCCAGGCTGCATGTGTGCAGAGCTCACTTTGCGTGTGGCTTGGATGCCTTTGGGGCCCAACCACAACCTCAGGAGGCAATTTTTGGGTTTTATTTTTATCTTTGCAGCCCCTCCCAGGCCACAAGAGGCTGCCCCCCTTCCCTATGGGGGATCCACCCTGTCCTCTCTCATTGTTCTAGCCTGGGCACCCCTTGAGTAACAGGGCAGAGGTGGGGGGACAGAGTGGGGGCTCGTGAGCTGCCCTGTGATGTGGTTTTGGCCTGTGATGGGCCCTCCCCTAGCAGGCAGATTCTGTCCAATGCTGACTTCAGCCTCTCAGGGCACTACTAGGCTGTTTTCAGATGAGCAAGTTGAGTCCTGCAGCATTGGGTCCCTCACCCGGGGTCACATGGCAGCCGAGTGGCAGGGCTGGGGCTGGAGTCCAGGGTGGCTGAGACTTCACCACTTCGAGGTAGGCGGTGGTCTGAATGGCGTCTGGAGGTTTGGGGTCTTCGGTGTAGGGTGGTCTGTGTATTTGGGCACATCTGCGGGGTGTGTGTTTTGAGGACTGCTCCTGAATGATGAGGGAAGAAGGAGTGCTGCAGACCCCCAGGTGACCAGCAGGGCAGGGGATGGCCTGGGAGTGTGGGGCCGCCCCAAGCCCTCAGACCCACTGTGGCAGCAGCACAGCTGGCAGGCTCCATGAGGCCAAGGGGAGGGGAGGCCTCAGCCCTCAGGCTGGGCATGTGCCTTGTGGAGTGAAATTGGGAGCCAAGGGGTCAGGTACAATGGGGTGGGGGCTCCTGCCCTGTGATCCAGCACCCTGTGCCCTGTACCCTCACCTGCCTGGGCTGGCCTCATCCCTTGTGGATAGTCTGTGGTGTGGAGAGGAGACCAATCCAGCTTGGAGTCCTGTTGAGTGGAGACAGCTGACCTCCAGGCTCCATGTGGCTGGAGGGGCCCCAGAGGCCACCAAGACCTTTACATGAACAGGTGTCTCCTCCTGCTACTGCATGTCCTAGCTGAGGCATGTCCATCACCCACCGTGTCCTCCAGGTCAGACACGGGCCTCCCCTCCAAGAGGGGCCCATTGACTTCAGTTGGTCTTGTTAGTTTCATTACTTTGTGTTTACAGTTTTTGTTTTTTAATTTTCCAGCCAAATGGGATTGTGTCTGGCTCAACATGAAGTTGTTCTATAAGGCTAGTAACAAACAGCTGCTCCTGCCCACCCACCCACGTGCATTTCGGGGCGGCAGCCTTGGCTCCTCCATGGGGTCCTGTGCTTGCCGGCCTCCTGGTGTAGCCACGTCACAGTGTCAACAGCATTCACACAGCCTCACAGCACGGTTACACGGCTTCTCTCGTACAACTGTTTTCCTATTTCATTTTTTCTTTTGCACGTTTTTCTGTGACCGCTAACTCGGCCCCAAACTTGATGATGGAATTTTAAAACTCCCAGTCCAACTCTTGCAAGTAATGCTTAATGTGGAGCCACCCTCCTGGCTCCCCCATCTTGGCTGCCCTGGGGCTTCTCTAGCACCAGCAGGGTCTTCCTTGGGATGCTCTTTGCCCTATCAGCTGGATCCCGTTTCTGGAATGCCATATTCTTCCCTTCTCTTGTGATTTATTCTCTTCTTTCCATGGAGTACACTCTATAGCAGCTTTCTGAGAAACAGTGTATGGGAGATGGAGCATAGAGTAAGAATTAGGCTTTAAAAAAATTAATAATAATAACTGACACGTGTGAGTGGACCCCTCCCCACAGGCATTATGCTGGGTTCTTCACAGGAGTTAGTTCATTTCACAACAAGTCTGTGAATAGTCCTGTTTTGTGAGTTGGGACCCTCAAGGACGGAGATTGACTTGCCCACAGTCACGTAACTCAGAAGCCATGATTCACTCTAAGTCTGTTTGACTCTCAAATTTAATTTTTTAAAAACTTTATTTTTATAAAAGTTATGCCTATACATGGCTAAATAGTTTAATAATAGTTCAATAATGCTTAAGGCAAACAGAAGTCTCTCCCTGTCCCACACCACCTTTCCCGGAAGCAGTCTGTCTTTTGGTATTTATTTTCATAGCTGTAAATTAGTGATTTTCAGATTTTTTTGACCCAAAACTCAAAATAAAAAATAGATTTTAGGGGGCCAGCCCCGTGGCCAAGCAGTTAAGTTTGTGCACTCTGCTTTGGTGGCCCAGGGTTTTTCTGGTTTGGATCCTGGGCATGGACATGGCACCGCTCATAAAGCCACGCTGAGGTGGCATCCCACATGCCACAACTAGAAGGACCCACAACTAAAATATACAACTATGTACTGGGGGGATTTAGGGAGAAGAAGAAGAAGAAGAAAAAAAAAGACATCACTACCTGGTACACACACACACACAACTGGAAATTTATACAATACTTCTCTCGTAACTGCAGCTGTCTCAGGTGTTTTCTGTTCTCGTCTATTTCATTAAAAATGCTATTTACGGCCCACTAACTCCAGCTCACACTCACTGACAGGCATAACCTGCAGTTTGAAAAACACTGCGCTAAACGTAAGCCCCATCCTGCTGCACTTTGTTCCTGCTTAGCCGCCCTGTCGGTGTCTCGAGCCGCCCCGCATGGCCCCCCTGGCAGCCCTAGAAGGCACACTGTTGCACTGTCTGTGTTTACATGACTGTAACTGTGATAGGGTTGACACTACGACTGCTCTTCTTCCCCATGTGAGCCGTTGTTTTCCCTGGAGTCAGTAACTGTCTTTGTTGGTTTTTTTCAGTTGCTTTAGTTTTCTATGCCCTCATCACAATTTCAGCATGAAGTTCTCGCCCAGCTCCCAGATGCGTCTGAGGTTCTATCCTTTTGTCTCACTGAGGAGGTCTCTCGTGGGACTTCTGCTTTGCTCCAGTGGGGCTGCCTCCCCACTGTGTCTGGGGCACAACTGTCACCCTGGGATCTCCCCTCATACTTCCAGGGACTTCTCTCGGACTTGCTCCTGCCTCCCTGATCCCTTGTCTTCTGTTTTCTTCTCTTACTTTGAAAGAGCACATCTTTCCTTGTCTGCTGCAGAAAGAAAGCAGGGAGGCCATTTTGAACCCTTGTGCACCTGCAAGTCTCCTTTCATGTCCTGTTCCTTGGTTGATGGTTTGGCTGGATATAGAATTCTCCGCTGGAAATTATTTCTACAAGACTTTGCAGGCATTGCTCCATTGTCTTCTGGCTCCCAGTGTTGATGTTGAGAAAATTAAACCCATTTTGAGTCCACAGCCTTTGCAAGTGATCAGTTCTTTCTCTTGAAGCTTCTCTGTGTCTTTGCTGTTGCCAGTGTTCACAGTGGCGCACTTTACTGTGGGTCTGTGCTCACCCCACAGAAGCCCCATTCAATCTGGACACTCACAACCTTCCCTTTGGGAAATTCCCTTCAACTATTGGGTTGTAATTTCCTATTTCTTCTCTCTTTCTAAAACTCCTGTTATTTGGATTTTTTTTCCTTCTGTTTTCCATTGTCAACATTTTCTTCTAATCCATTTCATGATTTTTTTTCAGTTCTGTTCCTTCATTTTTAATTTCTAAGAGACTTTTGTTTTTTGAATTTTTTTAATAGCACCCTGATTATGTTTCATGAATGTGATGCCATCTCTTCTGTGAATGTGATGCCATCTCTTCTGTGAGGATATTATCGATAACGTATTTTTCTTTAACACCCCTTCCCCTGGTCTAGTTTCTGCTGCTTCTAAGTTGATTTTTTCTGTTAGTTGACTTTGGTCTCTGTTTTCCATGTTAGTGGGCTTCCTCTGGCAGGACTTGGTTGTCTGCTTATATTTATGAGTGTGGTCTACAAACCAACAGCAAGAAGTGTCCACAGGGCCAGCCCTGTGGCCGGTGGTTAAGTTTGCACACTCCACTTCAGCAGCCTGGAGTTCACCGGTTGGGATCCGGGGCATGGACCTACGTACCACTCATCAAGCCATGGTGAGGCAGCATCCCACATAGAAGAACTAGAATGACCTACAACTAGGATGTACAACTATGTAGTGGGGCTTTGGGGAGAAGGGGGAAAAAAAAGTAAGATTGGTAACAGATGTTAGCTCAGAGCTGATCTTCCCCACCAAAACAAAAAAAAAGGTGTCCAAGACACCCAGAAGTGGTCTCTACCTTTCCTGCTTTTAGCAGGATTCAGGACTTTGGAGACATGGCTGTTTCCAGGTAAGGTTGCAAACTTTACCAAATAAAAATACAGGACCCCTAATTAGATTTGAATTCCAAATAAACAACAAATAATTTTTCAGTATAAGTATATTCTGTGCAGTATTTAATCTGGTAACTTCATGCCAGATCTGACAGGAAGTGTACAGAAGCCTGGTGTGTCTTTTCATGCCAGATGATGAGAGAGGTCAGAGGCTACTGGAGGCGTGTCAGAAGAACTCAGGAGCCAACTTGAAGGGCTTTCACTGGCTAAAGATGGGACGATCTGAGCATTGAAAAGAAGAACCACATTGGGTTGAAACAGCATATTGAAATCTGTTGGGCAGCTTTGAAGGATGATAGAGACCCAAGTCCCCAGGTCTCTAGCTTGCCTGAGAATTTGATTAGATTCTTTGGTTATGTAACTGGGAACATTTTCTGAGCCTATTAGTATAACTTTCCCTATCTTACTGGAAACGAAAATAATGTGCATGATTATAAAATCTCTTAAGTGTGATGGAGCTCCCATTCTGATTGGCTTAAATAGCCTAACACATGCTTGTGTAGATTTAGGATAGAGAATGTGAGAATTCCAGAGAGAAAAAGGAAATTGGACTTCTAATGCCTTAGGAGTGTTCGCCCTGTAAGAAAAGTCATTTTCTTGCAGAATCCACAGCTGAAAAGAAAAAAAAAGCTGGGACAATGGTTGATCATTGGATGAGGATCAGAGATGTAAATTCACGCAGAGAGCAAATATCGCCAAGGAAACTTTACTTCATGTAAACATCACTTCAGTAGTGTTTAAATGTGGGGCTGGAAAATGGGGAGTTTAACAGTTTGTATGAGAAAACGTTCAGGTGATATTTTTAAGCAAGATGAATCCTTGGACAAATTAGACTGGTTTCGTAATTTTTGTTTAAAAAACGATGTCCCTTGACTTTATGACAGTGTAGAAGATGATGTAATAGTATGCCTTCTGGAAGAATTCGGTTTGTTTGCTTATGCCAAGCTTAATGAAACTCTCCTAAATTTCCTAGTCTGGTTTTATGGGTCAGGTAAATTGTTTTCCAAAAGCTATTTACGGTCATGTAAATGTAAACATATATGTTTAACTATATTAAAGTAACTGATCTCTCTCTCTTTTTTTTTTTGTTAAAAAACTGAGCTAACATCTGTTGCCAGTCTTCCTCTTTTTTGCTTGAGGAAGATTGTCGCTGGGCTAACATCTGTGCCAGTCCTCCTCTATTTCATATGTGGGACACTGCCACAGCATGGCTTGATGAGTGGTCTGTAGGTCCATGCTCAGGATCCAAACCCATGAACCCTGGGCCGCCAAAGTGGAGCACGCAATGTTAACCACTACGCCACCAGGCCTGGCCCAACTGATCTCTTTTATAAAAGACTTATTCTTGTAAACCTTAGATAATGCTCTGAATTATTGCATTTCATTATGCCACTCATCTCTCACCTCCTGTGGTGCATCATCTGTAAAGATGTCACAACAACCCCCTCCCTGTACACGTGCCCCTTTGGCAATGTGATTTTGCTTGCATTGAAAGCTGGGGTCTGTCTCCCTCCTCTTGAATCTGGGCTGTGACCTGCTCTGACCAATAGTGTGGGGGAGGATGCTGCCGAACTTAGGCCTTGAGGGGTCTGGCAGCTTCTACCAGTGGAAGGAAGCCTGGCTTAGACTGAGTGACAGGTCATGTGGAGAGAAGGGGCCACGTGGACAGAGAGGGCCACAGGGAGAGAGGACCCGGCTGATGGCCACACTGAGGCCCCAGTTCCGGGAGGGAAGCTGTCTGGATTCTCCAGCCCCAGCTGAGCCATCCCAGCCAGTAGCCGTGGAGCGCCAACCAGCTGCCCTGCCAAGTCCTGCCAGGATTCCTGACCCACAGAATCATGAGCAATAAAAGATCATGGAAACAGCTCTGAGCCCTCCTGTGCTCTGCTGCGTGGCAAGGGTCTGAGATGCTGTAAGCCACATTCCTGCTCTCTCTACATAAATTATTTGGAATTCTGCATGGAAGAATTCCGTTTATTTATTCAGTCATTTATTTGTATCAATATAGACTTGTGGATATTTACTTTATATTTTGGGTTATAATCCACTCCTTTATTTTGTTGCTCCATTTGCTCCAGCTGTGGCCCCTGGGAGCTCAGTCACTTGGCTCCTATGCCCCTTTGACACACCCCATCATTCTTTTTTTTTTTTTAGCACTTCCTTAGTTTTTGGCATTACAGGTTTTCCAGACTTATATTGTAATTTTCTTCTCCAGTCCTAGAATCAGCCATTTCTCCAAGGAGCCCTGGTTCCTTTTCTTGGAAAACGGTCTTAGAAACCAAGACCGGGTGCTGGCTGTGCTTGTTGCTTCTGAGACGTTGTCGCTTCTGGGCCTTCTCAGATGACAGAGCTAGAAAATATGTGTGTGCATGCTGACCATGTGTATACACACACCTGTAACTGTTTCTGCAGGTCTCCATCTGTGTTTGCGTTCCACTAAGTGCGAGTCCATGCTGGTGTCTCCAGTGTAGGCCACAACCACAGGGCCACTCTCGCCCCCTTTCCTTGCCTGTCTGTAACCTCCCACCCCAAATAGTGAGAACCAGGCTCCCACTACACCCCGCTGTTTGCTTAATTGTTCAATTCTGGCATTTGGGTATGGCTGTGTCAGAATAACCATCGCCCTAGGGGAACAACTTTACCAACCAGAGTCCAGTGTGTATGAGCAGTTCCTTTGGCCTTTAGTCCTATAGACTCTGCTCACTCCCACAGAAATGTAAGTCGGTACCCCCACGCCTTCAGTGCGGTGGTCTCATTTGCAATACAGTTAGACTTCTTGGCACGTTCTAATTTCCCCACCCACCTCAGTGAGTTTTTAAAACGTGCATGCATTAGGCTCACTCTTTGTGCTGTGCAATTCATTGGATTTTGGTAAATACATTGCGTCATGTATCCACCATTGCAGTATCATACAGAATAGTCTCATTGCTCTAAAAAGTCCTCTGTGTTCAACTGTTCATCTCTCCCCCATGTCGTGATTTTAAGCCACTAAGTTTTAAGGTGTTTTTTTTCCTTCTCCCCAAAGCTCCCCAGTACATAGCTGTATATTCTAGTTGTGAGTGCCTCTGGTTGTGCTGTGTGGGATGCTGCCTCAGCGCGGCCTGATAGCAGTGCCATGTCTGTGCCTGGGATCCAAACCGGCGAAACCCTGGGCTGCCAAAGTGGAGTGCAGGAACTTAATCACTCAGCCATGGGGCTGGCCCCTAAGGTGGTTTGTTAATACAGCAAAAGCTACAGGAAATATCTGAATCATTTCTAAAGATATTGAAATTCACAAAGATAGATTACAGAAATAAGGGATCACTATATAAAAACATATCTTTGTCCAAATTACGTCTAATTTGGATGGTAAAGTTAATGCGATCTATATGTTGTGTTATATACACAGTTGGATATAGATCAATTAAAACTGACAGTTTAAATTTGTCATCTAACAATATGAATATTTGTGTGCGTATAAATACATTCACAGAAACGTATATTAATGTCAAACTAAGAAAGTGTATATATAACAGAGAAGAAAACCAGTTGTTTCCTCTGTGGGGCTAGGACGCGCACTTCTCTCGCCCAGACTCCGCCTCTTCGAGGCCTTGCTTTGGGCCGTGGGCTGATCCCCACCACGACTCAGTCTGCTTTACCAGATGGTCCTCATTTCTAAGAGGGCAAATGCTTCCAGTAATCATTTATTGCTGTGCTTGTTTTAAATATTGTCACCCTGATAAAACTATAGCTGAGATGGTCATCATTTCTTGTATGTGGCCAACAGTGACTTACCCAGTCCCTCTGACTCCTCATGTTGCCTTCCCAAAATTCAGGCCTCAATCCAGAATCTGAAAAACAGACAGTGTGTCTTAACCCTCACCTGCCTTTGGGGTTCCCCCAGACAGCAGCTGGCAACACAGAGGCCTCCTCCCTTGTCGCATAAAGTGAGGAGAGTGCAGACGACGGAAGAGACTTCTTGCGACCACACTTTCACCACCTCACTCCCCACAAGCCTGAAAGCTCCGTTTGCGAAGCCCAGACTGTGGGAAAGTCAGATAGAGAAACGCCCACCTTCCCAGCCTACTGCTGTTTACAGAAGCAGCACTGTTATCTGGCTATGCTTGAGCCACTTTCATTTTTATATTAGGGAAAGACTCCATGTTCGTGTGTGAGGCTGGCACAGTGACAGTCAGCATTCGTTGTGGTTCTGGGTTTGAGTGCACTTGCCAGGCATTGGCCGTCAGCACAGACAGCCTGAGAAGGACGGGGAGCCCCCGTGGCTTTCAGCATCCCCCTCAGAGTGGCTGTTGACCAAATCCTTAGAAAGTGCACTGCACATAACAGAGAGTTCACGCTCTGCCTTCGGAAGTTCCACCCAGCCGGGCCAGCCATGGCAGTTTCTACTTTCCTTGCCTTGACCTGCTACAGACTGCAGACCAGAAATGGACTCTTCTGGAGGAAAGATCAGAAGGGCCTCTGTACAAGAGGCTGTTTCAGGTATTCTTGACTTGGATACAACAGGAAACAGCCTCACTGGACAAGCTGACATGTGGCCACACCCTGACACCTGCCACGCTGTCCCCAGGGACCAAGTCAGGGCCCTGGGGCCGTTTTGCGCCAGAAGCAGATGACCTGGGAACACATTCAGCTGATCCATAAAATGAAGCAGAGTAGATGGACTGCTCCAGCTGAGACTGAGCAGGCACGTGAAAAATCTTGTTCTCCAACTCTGTTGAGAAAGATTCCTTGGACAGGCTGTAATGAAGCGTCTATAAATGGTATCTCATTTCAACTGGCCCACGGAAGTCAGAAGAAAATATCATACGAGACTCAGTATAGATGGAAAGCCAGTGAGCCTTCTGGGAAACTTAAAATTCTGTAGGAAGTTGTGAGAGATATTCTCTGGACTTATACCAAAAACCACGCAGGACGGTGGTGGCAGAGGTGAACTGTTGTGCCTGGGGCTTTCACCAAGTTCGCTCACATTCGTTTCATGTGTGGCCAGCTGGGTCCAATCAGAAGACGGAAACCACGGGGCGTTTGATGGTGTGGTTCATCATCCCCACCTCCCCATAGCAGAGAAGTCCCTGGTTCGCCCAGGTGGGGGCTGGCCTGCAGTTGCCAGGGTGCAGGGTTGGGGCGCTGGGTATGCAGAAGAGGTGGGAACCCTCCAGGTGCAGGTGAGTCGAGGGGCACTGCAGAGGGAATCAGGTGCTGGTCCATGTAGAGAGGCTGCAGGAGTTGACTGCAGCCGGGCCAGGGCTTCCAGATGGCTGAGGCACTGTGTGTCGTGGGCATGACACCCCGGACCCACCCAGCCACAGCCAAGACACCCAGGAGAGCCCCTTCCTCCTGCAGCATCCCTGGTGCCCTCTGCTGGGAGAGGGCAACCTCACACTCACTGTAAAGCGGAGATGTGTAAGGGAAGCCCGAGCAGTACCATGGAGCCTGACCTGCAAGGTGGTGGGAGCTGAGAGGCAGTGACTCGACGACTGGTGCAACAGGATCCATACAAATCTGTCTCTTTCCCATGAGGGTATAATTGGATAAACCAAATGTGCACCATAACCATGCTGGAAATGCCACATTTAAATGTTCCCCACCTTGGCGAGGGGTGGGAAGCTGCCGCTAAGGCTCCGGGACGTGTGTCACATGTGGGAGCGACCCCCTCAGTCCTGCCAGGAAGCTGGGGCGGCGGTTGCTGCACAGTCATCAGCCCCGGCCTTCTGGAAGGAAAGGCCTTCCCCTCCTGGCTCACCAGGAACGAGGTGGACTTGGGGATCCTGTGGGCAGAGGTCACTCCTATGGTCAGAGGCATTGCAGGTGAAATCTGTTAGAAGTCAATTGATGACTCTTGGTTCCCAACTTTAAAATGAACATTTTTGACGTGATTGGAGAGACAAATACAGAGGCTGACACTGGAGCCTGCGGTCAGGGTTCTAGTCTGTGAACATACAATGAGCAGGTTTCTGTGTGTGAGTCAGCTGGCCTCGCTGTGCCTCCACAAACAGAACAAGCCAAACAGAGGAGAGACCCCATTAGTGACGTTATGATGGGAGCCCACTGCCTGGGGTCTGACCAGGACCAGGCCAGATCTTTGGTCTTGGTTCCTTGACATTTCTCAGGATAAAGTGGTTGGCTGGTCCATGTTTCCAAGTTTTTTTGTCTGTATTTTCGAATCACGGTGTCTCAATGCATTGATGATCTCGCAGCCCATCTGGCCAGGTCATCCGACTTGTGGTTCTCCACCAGGAGACAAGAGCCCTCGTGGTCAACAGCCCTCCTGTAGGACACACCCATGTCTTCAGACACAGGATCTGCAGAGTTCCCTGCCTCATGGTCTGAGACATGGCAATGTGGCAAACCATGAGGACTCCAGAAGAAGGAGCAACACACATGCAAGTGATCGCTCCAGGAAACCTGGTCAGAACCAGAGAAAGACAATCCGAGGTAGAGCTGAGAGTGCTTGTGGTCTGTGACACATCTCTAGGCTCTGGCCTCAACCTCACGTTGAGATGGATCAACGCAGTTCCTAAGGAAACCCCATCGGACCTTGTGGCCTGGCAGTCCACCCACACCACGCTCTGCTGTGGCCGCCAATCCCCAGTGGAGAAACCAACCACTTCTCCTGGTGACACTTGTGGCCTCTGCCTTTTTGAGTCCATCCCTTGCTTTGTTCTGGGAGGCAGCCATATTTGTCTTCTATTGCTGTGTCACCAAATCACCACAAACTTAGCAGCTTAATGCAACACATTCATTATCACACAGCTTCCATGGGTCAGGTGTCCGGACACGAGTTTGCTCGGGGTCCCTCCAGGCGAAATCGGTGTCAGCCAGGGCTGTGTCCTCACCTGAGGCATGGGGCCTCCTCTACGCTCATCCAAGTGCTGGCAGAACCCAGCTCCTTGCAGTTGTAGGACTGAGGGCTATTTTTTTCTCGGCCGTTGGCAGTTGGCTGCCCTCAGCTTCTTGCCACATAACCCCCTCCATAGGTCCTTTCACAGCATGGCCAGCATGAGAAGCTGGCTCCAGCCAGTGATGATGGGGACTTCATCAGGGAGTGACATCCCAGCGCCTTTGCTTTGTGGGTGTGAAGGACTATCCCAACATAGACACCGCCCCCGGCCACACTCCAGGGGAGGATGCAGGGTGTGGACACAGCAGCCAGAAGTCCTGGGGAGCATCTTAGAATTGTGCCCACTGCCTGGCCCTTAGAGGGCTCCTTTCCTTGTGTGTTCCTGTAAACCCCAACAGTTCTACCTGAACCATCCCATGTTTCCTGCATCACCAGATCACATCCCTCCTGCACTGAAACCCGCCAGGACTCCATCTCGCTCACGTGAAAGCCAGACCATGGCCCCGCAGACCTCCCCCGTGCGCCCAGTGCTGCTCCCCCGCACCTAGGAGGTGGCTTCCCCGGGCCTGGCCTGGCCGTTGACTTATGGGTGTCACCCCTTCGGAAGCTGTCCTGGTCAGTCTGGAGGAGGGAACCCCTGTCCTGTTTTATCCTCTTGACAGTACCTCTCAGTGTTGTACCTGATCTCATTGATCAGCGAGCAGGTCTGTGTCTGTCTCCTCTCTAACAGCGCCAGGGCCAGGTGTTGTGTTCTATGCTGAGTCCCAGTGCCTGGCATAGTCGGTGCTCAGCAGATGCTCACTGAGTGACAGAATGGCCTGTGTGAGCACGTGTCTGCAAGTCTGTGTGTCTGTGTGTCTGCATGTCTGTGTTCTGTGTATCTGGTTGTGTCTCTGTGTCTCTGTGTCTGCTTGTGTCTGTGTATCTGCGCTTCTGTGTTCTGTGTATCTGGTTATGTCTGGTTGTGTCTGTGTGTCTGCTTGTGTTTCTGAGTGCCTGCGGTTTTTCCTCCCAATGAGCCAGGCTGCCTGGAATGTCCAAATCCCCAGGAATGGGAGCCAGAGTCTGATTCTCAGTGGGCTGGCTGGCTGACCCCTCTTGTTCAGCCTCCTAGGAGAGGGGAGGTAGGTCTGGGCTCTGGTCTGGCCGGAGTTTGGCCAGAGCTCAGGTGGGACCACAGTGATGTCAGTGGCTTTGTTTTGTCCTGGTCTGGTCTCTTCCCGAGGAACAGAGGTGCCAGGAGAGGCTAGGAAATGAGCAGCCACAGGCACTTGGGAAGGAGCAGGGGGCTCAGGCCCTGGCCATGCGTGGGAGGGGCAGGTGGCCTGGTCAGCAGCCCAGGCCTCCAGCTGGGCCTCTGCTCTCATTTGTGGCTATTTCCTGCCAAGGACTGGGTGGGGGCAGCCGCAGCCCATTAGTGCTCATCTCGAGCTTCTGTCCTCAAGCAGAGAGAACAGGATGGAGCAGGGAACAGGAAGTCATGGCTGCCCTCCACTGCCTCTGTCCATCCTTGCCCAGTGGTGCAAGGGGGATCTGCTTCCCCCTAGTTGCACCCTGTCAGACTTCTGCGTTTATGCTGAGCTAAGGTCTGGGTCTGCAGCTCAAGGGCCCCACTGGACCTCAGCACGCAGAGCCTGAGCCAGGCAACTGCTGGGAGAGGGAGGGCTTTACAAGGAGTTTAGGGTATGGACTGGGCACCCCCTGGCTCCTAGCTCAGGACTGGGCGCTGACCCTGGCCCCCTTCCAGACTGAGGGGCCGGCCCTGGGCCATCTCTGCCTCCCTCCAGCACTGCCTGGACATCCTCCTATCCTGGAGGAGAGACAGCCCAGCAGACAGAGGCAGGAAGAGAGGACTGGGATGGAGAGACAGCAGTAGAGGCCGATGGAGAGAGAGACACGGGCTGGGCACGCAGAAGAGGGAGGAGGGCCTGGAGGGAGGCCGCCAGTGCTAATATAAACCAGTTAGAAAAACAGGAGGAGAGGCCAGGCCTCAAGGCCAGCCAGGCGGGGCTTGTTTTTCCAGAATGAAAGGCCCAGGGAAGAGCAGGGGGTGGGGGAGAGGCTACAAGTTCTGATTTAGGAAAGGGCCTTCTCCACCCAGGGCCTGACTCTGCTGAGGAAGGGGGTCAGGAGTGGGGGCCTCTCTGTGTCCTCGCAGCTGGTCCTCCCTGTGTCTCCCCTCAGTCCCTCTCGCTGCAGCAGCCTCCTCCTGCTGCCTGGAGCCTAGCAGCCCCGGCTTCTCACTTGTCTGAAGACTTGGGGGCCAGGGCAGGGTTCCAGGATGAGACCCTGGCCCACCTGGGACTGGGGCCTGTGACGATAGTTCAATCCAAGTGGGCTGTCTAAAAACTGCACTGTGGGTTTTGTGGTTGTTTGGATGTTTTTTTGAGGTTTGCTCAACTAGAAAGAGTGGGCTTGGTGCAGTGTGTGCTCTGTTATTTCACATTTGTTTATGTGACTTTGTAAGTTTTCCCAGAGCTTCAAATTTGTGCCTTCCGCTAGGGAGGCTCCCGTACCCCCCTTCCTCCCTTCCCCTGTGGGTGGGGTGAGGGTGTTCCTGGGAGCACTGGAACCCGGGCCTTGGTGGGGGGGGGGGGTGGGGGGTGGTCCCAGGAGCACTGGAACCTGGGCCTTTTCGGGGGGGCGGGGGGTGGTCCCAGGAGCACTGGAACCCGGGCCTTGGTGGGGGGTGGGGATGGGGGGTGGTCCCAGGAGCACTGGAACCTGGGCCTTGGCTGGGGGGAGCAGGGGGGCGGGGGGCGGTGGTCCCAGAGCAGTGGAACCCGGGCCTTGGCAGGGAGGTGGTCCCAGGAACACTGGAACTCGGGTCTTGGGGGTGGTCCCAGGAGCACTGGAACCCGGGCCTGGATGGGGTGGGGGTGCTCCCGGGGGGGACTGGAACCCCAGGTTTGGTTTCAAGGACACCAGGCTCAGCCTTTGACGGTGGGCAGTTGGGGAGGGGTATCAGGCCAGAGGGGAGGGGGCTGCTCACCCAGCTGGCCCCCTCAGCACACAGGGTCTCCATACCTCACTTCCCTGGCTGGCTCCTCTGGATGGTAAAAATGACTGATAAACAGACCCTCTGGGTCCCCAGGGCGGGTGCTACCCTCATGTCCATTTCACAGAGAAGAAATGCAGCCCCCAGAGAGAAGGGTGTGCCAGGGCCATCACCCCGAGAAGGGGAGCAGAGATGGGTCTGGCAGCCTGGGCTCCTTGTGGGTACTGGACCCAGGACACCTTTCTGCTGGCCCGCAGTGGACCGATGCTTCAAGCTCCTCAGCAGCAAAGAGAGGAGGACCCTGCCCAGCAGTCGTGGCCAGGCTGCCCACGTGGGGGAGTGCCCTGGGCCTGTGTCCCCCCTGCAGAGGTGGGGCGAGGAGATGCTCACCCCAGAATCCCAGCCCTGCAGCAGTCTCAGAAGGGCCCTGTGTGTCCCAGATGCCTATGGGATCTGGGGCCATGCCCTCAGCTCCTCCTGTCCCTCCAGGGGCTGGGCTACTGCCCCCTCTCCAGGACCCCAGCCAGAGAGGGGGCCATGCTGCTGCCTGCACTCCCCTCACCGACTGGGACAAGTGGCCGTGGCCCTACCCCTCCCTAGGCCAGCGGAGGGGGGCGGGGGGGTGGGGGGGGCAGGGGGCCGGGCAGGAGCCAGAGGGGGCGGTCTACAGACTGTGGACCCAGCCCAGGGCTCCGTGATGTCATGGCGGGTGCTAAGGAGGGGGAGGGGGCCGGGCTGTTTTTCTGGAGAGTTAGAGCTGGAGTGAGACAAAGCGAGGCCGGCGGGCCAGGCGGGCGCCATGGAGCTGCGGTCCCGAGTCCTGTTCTGGAAACTTGTGCTTCTTCAGAGTGAGTGCAGGGGGGTGGGGGTCAGGAGGCGGAAGCGCTGAGTGGGTCTGAGTGGGTCGCATTCTGGGCAGAGCTGCCTGTCTGAGCTCAAGCCGGGAGGGGTGGGACACCCTCGGGAAGGGGACAGCTCTGGGGGGCCTCAGAGGGCCCCCCAGGACCCAGGAGTGTATGAGGTCTCACTTAGATCTCCATCCTGCCAGAACTTCCCCTTGCACAGACCTGGAGCCAGAGGGCCAAGGACAGGGAGGCAGAAGCGGCAGATGCCTCCCACTGGGGTCCCTTGCGCACCCCCCTTCTTGGGGAAGCTCCTCAGGCCTGCACTTCTCCCAGTTGTCAGGAGGGGAGTGGGTTGGGGGATTGAGGGAGGCCTGGGAACTATGGGGCTCGCAGGGTCTGTTCCAGCCCCCCTCAGCTCCCAGCCCCCTGAGCCCGCCCCCGGGGCTGGCCTGCTGACCCGGCACATTCCTCTCATCCCGGGCGCTCAGCCACATCTCTAGAGCAGAAACTTGGCCTCTTGGGTGGTGGATGGTGGGGTCACTCCCCACGTCCAGCCTCCTCATGCTTCAGACCTCTGCTCTTCAGGAAGGCCGAGGGGGCCCCGGCCCTGAGCACTGGGTGTGAGACAGGGCTCCCAGTGATCAGAGGACCTCGAGGGCTAGTGTGGCAGGGCCCTTGGCAGGTGCACATGCCATCCTGGATACGCATGTGTGGAGCCCCCAGAACCAGCCTTGGGTGTCAGGCTTTGGTGGTCTAGCTGTGGAGATGATGAGGATGGCCCTTGGTGACAAGCACACACTCCAGAGCCAGCCTGCACAGGGTCTAACCCTGGCCCCACCACTTGCCCCAAAAGGGTAGGCGCTATCCGTGCAGCCCAGGCAGGTGGCTGTGAGGATTAAGTGGGGGCCGTGGGCACGGTGCCCACCCACGTGGGGCTAAAGGAGATCCCCATCTGTGTCCTCCTGGCTTCTCTGTCTTTACCCCCACCTGTTAAAATGGGTGTCATGAGCACCCACCTCAGCGAGGGCTATAGAAGGGACCCAGGCAGCCAAGTGGGGGCCTGGGCTGGGTGGGGTCCTGGAGACAAAGGCTCAGGTCGCCCCTCTCCAGTGTGACTCACTTTTCCTCTCCTTCCAGGCTCTGCTGTCCTTCTGTCCTCAGGTTAGTGACCACCCTCCCCTGGAAACTGCAACAGTCCTCTCTGGCCTCTTCAGTCCCACCTTGTGCCTGTTCCCTTGGGTCCCACCCCTCCCTCATAGACTCCTCCTCCCCACCAGGGCCGTCTGGGCCCGGGATGGCCGGCAGCTCGGTGGTGTCAGAATCTGTCGTGAGCTGGGCGGCCGGCGCCCAGGCCACGCTGCGCTGCCAAAGCCCTCGTATGGTGTGGACCCAGGACCGGCTGCACGACCGCCAGCGCGTGGTCCACTGGGACCTCAGCGGCGGCCCTGCCGGCGGCCCCACGCGCCGACTGGTGGACATGTACTCGGCGGGCGAGCAGCGCGTGTACGAGACGCGCGACCGCGGCCGCCTGCTGCTGCCGCCCTCCGCCTTCCACGACGGCAACTTCTCGCTGCTCATCCGGGGTACGGCGCCTTGGAGCCGGGCGGGGGCTCAGGGGCTCCGAGGCGCGCGGCACTCGGGACGCTGCGGAGCTCACGCTAGCTTTTCTCCCGGGTGCGTAGCGGTGGAGGAGACGGACGAGGGCCTGTACACCTGTAACCTGCACCACCACTACTGCCACCTCTACGAGAGCCTGGCCGTCCGTCTCGAGGTCACTGACAACCGTGAGTGTGCCAGCCCCCGGGGACCAGCCCCTGTCCTCACGCCTCCCTGCCCCCCTAGACTCCCTTCCTGGTCCCTCCCTGTCCTCTCTCCTCCTCTGTGGGGGATCCCTGACCGCCCTGCACCTCCAGCCCGGGCTGCCGGCGCACATTGGGACGGCGAGAAGGAGGTGCTGGTGGCGGAGCGCGGGGCTCCCGCGCTGCTGACGTGCGTGAACCGCGCACACGTGTGGACCGACCGGCACCTGGAGGAGGCGCAGCAGGTGGTGCACTGGGACCGGCAGCCGCCGGGGGTGCCGCACGACCGCGCCGACCGCCTGCTCGACCTGTACGCGTCGGGCGAGCGCCGCGCCTACGGGCCGCCCTTCCTGCGCGACCGCGTGGCGGTGGCAGTGGACGCCTTTGCGCGCGGCGACTTCTCTCTGCGCATCGACCCGCTGGAGCCTGCCGACGAGGGCACCTACTCCTGCCACCTGCACCACCACTACTGCGGCCTGCACGAGCGCCGCGTCTTCCACCTGAGGGTCACCGAGCCCGCCGCACAGCCTCCCCCGCGGGACTCGCCGGGCAACGGCTCCAGCCACAGCAGCGCCCCCCGGCCAGGTACAGGAGGCCGCCCTGGGCGCCCAGGGAACGTTTCCGGGGCTGGGAACGGCAGGAGACACCTGGGCCCCTCCCTGTCCCACTCCCGTCCCGAATGAGGGATCTGGGTGCTAGCCGAGGGAAGGACACACGGGCAGCAGCCGCCTGTCCCTTTCGGAGACCCACGCAGCGCAGCAGGGGCGGCCTGGGTCCGGGCGGGCGCACCGCGTGGTCGGTCTGCAGCACCCCCCTGACTTCGCCCCCGCACGGCCCCTGCAGACCCCACGCTGGCGCGCGGCCGCAGCGTCATCAACGTCATCGTCCCCGAGGGCAGGGCCCACTTCTTTCAGCAGCTGGGCTACGTGCTGGCTACTCTGCTGCTCTTCATCCTGCTGCTCATCACCGTCATCCTGGCCACCCGCCAGCGTCGCCGCGGAGGTGAGCCAGGACAGGAAGCCTTTCCCGACGCAGGCGGGACTTGGGGTGCGGCAGTCTGAGCAGAGGGCGAGCAGGGGGCCCGATGAACGTCAGTGCCGCGGCTGCGAGCGTTCCTCGGGGCCGGGGAGCTGGGGAGGGCACGAGACTGCCCCCAACACGAGTCTCCCTCCCCAGGCTACGAGTACTCGGGCAAGAAATCGGGGCGGTCAAAGGGGTGAGTGCCCCCTCCCGGCTTTCCTGGGGACCAGGCTCCGCCCCACCAGCCGCCCTGACCTCCTACCACCCTCCCGGCTCTCCTGGAGACCAGGCCCCGCCCCGCCCGCCGCCCTGAGCTCCCCCTCCTCCCCGCTCCAGGAAGGACATGAACATGGCGGAGTTTGCTGTCGCCACAGGGGACCAGCCTCTTTACAGGACTGAGGACATCCAACTAGGTGAGGGGGCCCTGGACACCAAGCACAGACTGTGGCTCCCAGGCCTGAACTGGGGAGGCACATCTCTGGGAGGGCCCTCACACTGCTCTCTCCCCACCCCAGATTACAAAAACAACATCCTGAAGGAGAGAGCTGGGCTTGCCCATAGCCCCCTGCCTGCCAAGTATGTGGACTTGGACAACGGTGAGTGGTTGGGAGGGACTCCTCCACCCATCTCACAGCAGGGCCCATACCCCACACCACCCACTCTCAGAACCACAAAGGAACCAGCCAGCCCCACAGGCAGCAGTCCCCTGGGACCTCAGGGCTCCAGAAGCCCCTGGGCAGGTCTGCCTTGCATTTCCTCCTGTGATGGAGGGGCGTGAGCAGACGCTGACCTGTTCCCTTGGTTTCCAGAGTTCAGGAAGGAGTACTGCAAATAAGGTGATTTTGGGCTCCTGGCTGGGCCAGCAGCTCTGCCAACTCCTGTCTGTCCGTCTTGGAGGACGTCCTCCTGACCCTCATGCCGCTCCCCCAGCCTCCACTCCAGCGGCTGGTCCCGCTGTCCTAGAACTTGGCCTGGACTGGTGCAGAGTGAGGAGGCTGCCTCCAGATCCCTCTCCTGGGAGCCATCCTAATCCTCACAAGCAGCAGTGGGCTCCCTGGGACTCTGCAGGCTGTGGCTGCACCCCTTCAGCAGCCCTGGGCTGGTTCCCACGCTCACTGGTGCCCTGGTGTACCCTCCCCCCCCACTGCACAGTCAAGACCCCACTGATGTTCACCAAGTCCTGAGGCTCTCCTAGTCTCTGCCCGCTAGGGGCTAGGGGCTGGGGGCAGGGGGCAGTAAGACACTCTTGTAGGGGGCTCAGCGGGAGCTGTGGTCAGCCTCAGGGCTGGCACTCCCACCTCTTTCTCATGGGAGCTGCCTGCTGGCTCCCCATGCACTACCCAGCCAGGCTGCCATCGATCGGCTCTGCACAGAGACCAGAGGACTGTGCACTCCAGGCCCAGGGCTGATGCCCCTCGGCGCTGCGTCGGGCCACCTGGGGCTGCCCTGGGCCCCTTCTCTGCTTCCCCTCTGCTCCAGCCGTGTTGCCAACCAGCTGCCTTGACAGTCACTGGGCTCCATGTGACTTTTGACCCTGCCTCTCCCCCTCCCACAGCCCCTCCCTGGGCTGGAGTCTGGGGCTGGGGCCTCATTTGGCTTCTGTTTTTGCTGAGGACAGGGGAGGGGGTGAAGATGGTTGTAGAGTGGCCTGAGCTGCCACTCCCGACTCCCCACATTTGCTCCTCCTGGAAAATTGCTGCCATCGCAATAAAGACCACGTCTGATTTTTAGACCTGGCCCAGCTATGCCTCTGCAGCACTCCCTGCATCTCCCAGGGGCAGAGTCTAGGCCTCAGGAGCCCCCAAAAGCTTTTCTTCATCTAAAGTCCCCCTGTCATTGTCCATTCCTTTTGAGTGGAAGGTTTGGGTTCAGGTGTGGTGGGCCAATTCTATAGCACTTACTCCTGGTTGTGAAGGAGTTTCAGATCCTTCTCTGAGGGTCTACTTGGATGTAGGGGAGGGGAGCATATTGGTGGGCAGGAGGGCAGAGGGAGGCACTGTGTTAGTTCAGTCCTCTGAGAAGCAGACGCCGAGATGGCTTGGCTGGCGGGGGGAGGCAGGAAGCCTTCAGATGGAGTGGCATGGCCCTGGTGAAGGGGAAGGACGCTGCAGTAGAAAGAAGCCTGTGTGTCTCCCCCACACTGACCCCGTCCTTCAGAGCCCTCCCAGGACAGCAGAAGGCGGGGAAGAATATGCAGGTTATGACGGCTGCATGAGGAGGCTCGAGCCACCCACATGTCCTCAGCATCCAAGCTCCCACTCTGGGGAAGTGAAAACCCTGGGGTCATTTTGACTGAAGGTGCAGCTCCAGTATACCTACACAAAGGAAGTCCAGCACAAGACTTATTACTTACAGATCCCAGAAACAGGACGCAACCAGCCGGGGAAGCCTCTGTCCCAGGTCACAAGCCAGCAGGAGACAGAGAACAGGATAGCACCTGTTACTTACAAGGTGTTTGGGGCAGAGGTCACTAATTTTTGTGGGCTCAACTCTGAGTGGAAAAGCAGAGGGGAACTTGTGGTGGGACTCCTAAGTTTGGGTCCTTATCTCAGTGTCCTAACTCCATGTGAGCAGGCTGTCATCCTGTGAAATGCTGAGGTAGAGACTCAGAATGGTTGTTTTCTCATCACACACTCACAAGGACCCCACAGTGACAAAGGCAGGGAGGGAGGCTGGGCCGGGGAGCTGTGGCTTGCTTGAGAATGTGCCTCCTTCCCAGCCCAGTGACCCCCTGGCCCCGCAGTGGCCGCACTGCCACGGGACGAGGCCCCTCCTGTAAGGGCTCAGGTGCTGGCCACAAACAGCCCTCCTTGCAGGGTCCCAACCTGGCCACATCAGCATCAGCACTGGGATTGTTCTCATTGGGCTCCTGGCTACTGGTCTCTCCCACGACTTGGGCTGAGTGTCAGGTGGGAGAGGGAGGCTAGCGGGTGGGCTGGAGTGTAACTGGGACATCGGACCCCCTGCATATGTATGGCCGGCAGCCATTTGTGTCTGGTGTAGGGGATGCTGGTCCCCGGGCGAGCTCTCAGGGCAGAGACTGTCTTCCTCCTTCCCTGGACACCCAGCGGAGAGCCATAGACACTTCTTTTAAGGCTATCCTGCCTGGCTTCCTCACATTACCTCCGGTGAAACCGAGACCCAAGGGGAGAAAGTCCAGGCTTTGCTGAATGGGTGCCAACCTCACTGAGCCCTGCCGGCTCTCCCCATCATAGCCTTGGGGTATGGAGGTCAGAACCCCTGGCCTAGGCTGACCTCGGGTAGTCCCCAGCCTGGCCTCTGGGACTTAGGTGCAAACTCTGGCTCCTTCAGTCAGTAGTGGACAGATGGGGTCCTTTCCTGTGCTGGCCTACTGTCCACGGATGGTCATGACCAAGTAGATGGCAGAGTCCTAGGCTCTAGCCAGCTTCAAGGGGGGTCCTGGGGTCGAATCACAGGGGCATCAGGTACCGCCCACTTCCATCACTCTCACGCCCATCCTAGAGCCTCTCCTCTCCTTACTCTCGCCAACGTGGGACTCCCTCTAGTGGCCTCAAGTCTTCCCTCTGTGGTGGAGGGAGGGAGAGCCGCTTCCCACAGTGGGAGCAGCGCGTGGCTGGACCCCTCATAGCTCGAGGGTCGCTGCTCCGAGTCTCCCTTGCCCAGCAGAGGACTCTAGGCTGCTTCAGTCGACAGCGGCCGCCAAGAAATCCCTTCACTGGCTGCCAGAAGCACCGCGCCTGGGTACCTCCGTGCACACGTGCGTGCGCACAGCTGCCCGCGCTGACTCTCGCTGTCGCCTGGAGCATCACATACACGTGCTTACACTTGCGCTCCCCCGTCCACGCGAGCACCCGCATTCATTCGGTCCGTGTTTCTCGGAGCCTCCGTGGGACCCGACAGAGGGCGCGCGAGCTTGGAGCTAGCGCGGGGGCGCATAGGGACCGAGGATCCTCAGCTTCCCGCGGTGCCCCCTGAAGCCCGCCGAGGTGACCAGGGCGCCTCCGGACTGTGAGCACCCACGGACCGGGGAGCCCTCGCGAAGGGGAGGAGGACCGGAAGACGGCCGAGCGACTCCCCGCAGGGCTGCAGCCCACCCCCAGTGCTCCCGGCGGGCGCGTGGCGTAGCCTGGGGCGGGGTCTCCCTTATGACAGCTGGGGGCGCGACGTGCAGGTGGAGGGCGGAGCTCCCTGAGGGTCCCCACCCACCTCCTGTCTCGGGGTCGCGCCCCCGTCTGCCCACCAGCCCCGCCGAGAGCCGAGACCGTGCTTCTTGTGGGCGCCTCCGCGCGCCCGGCCGAGGGCTCCGGGCCCGGGGCGTGGAGCGCGGGACCTGGAGAGCGGGCTGGGGGGCGTCCCCGGGCGCGCACACCGCGCCCCATCGCCCCCGCGCGCGCCCCGCCCCCGCCGGCCTGCGCGTGCGCAGCGCCGCCTGCCCTGCCGCGGGGTCCCGGT
>NC_060271.1:48408564-48447045 GCF_021613505.1 Equus quagga
TGGCGGAGACCAAGATCATCTATCACATGGACGAGGAGGAGACGCCGTACCTGGTCAAGCTGCCCGTGGCGCCCGAGCGCGTCACGCTGGCCGACTTCAAGAACGTGCTCAGCAACCGGCCCGTGCACGCCTACAAATTCTTCTTCAAGTCCATGGACCAGGACTTCGGGTCAGTGGGCCGCGGGGCCTGGGCGCGGGCATGGGGGCACCTGCCTGCGCCCGGGCAGGGCCTTGGGATCCTGAGTGCCTCGGCGCCCCGGTGTGGTGTATGTCCCGCCAGGCTGTGCCCTGAGCTGCCTGCCCAGCAGCCTGAGAGCTCTGGACGGTGGGCAGAGGAGGGTCTTGGCTTCTCTGCCCACCCTGGGCCGAGTCCTGTGTGCCTGAGTGTATGTGACCTGCGGGTCAAGGTCCGTGGCCCAGGGCAGGGCGACTCCAAAGTCCCACCATGGCACCAATCAGACTCAGGGTCCTGCTGCCCCCCTTCTGTGCTCAAGGCCTGCCTGGAGGGCTTGTGATTCAGGGGGCCTGAGGTCAGAGGAGTGTCAGAGTGTCCCGGGAAGGGGGCGTGGGGGCAGGGTCCCCTAGGAAGCCTGGAGGAAACCAGGTGATCTGGAGCAGCGGCACAGATCTGTCTGCTGGGGTCTGCAGAAGTTTCCAGAGGCTCAAGACGACCTCCCCTTAGCTCCCTCCTCCTCCTCCACAGTCCTGAGGACAGGGCAGAGGTCAAGGGTCACTGGGGACCATGGGGCATCTTTCCGCCCACCCTTGCCCTGGGGTTGCTGACCGCTGGGCCTCTGTCCCTGCTGAACCACACAGCACTGGACTTCCTGAGAGCAGCCCAGTCCCTCCGTTGACTCAAGGCAGCCTCTGGCTTAGTGTCCCCCCTTCCGGCCTTAGTGGTGGCCGTCTCAGCTGAGGGGACTCCTCACTTGCACGGGGCTGGGCCTGTGGGACGGTGAGCAGGAGGCTGGCTGTCTGCGCGAGGCCTGACCCAGCAGAGCCTCAGGTAACCTGAGTCCCTGGCTCGGCAATGCTGGGGGGGCCCAGAGGCCTCGTGGGCCTAGCAGGTGTGCCCGGCCACCCTCGGGCAGCCATGTCCTTGTGTGTGGCTGCGTCTCAGGACTTTGACATTGAGGCGTTTCCTGGATTCTGTGGTTTGCACAGGCCCTGGGCAGCGCCAGGTCAGGTCAAGCTGGGGCCACTCTGTGGTTTTCAGGGGGGCCTGAGAGACATTTGGACAACTGGACTCTCCTGGGCCTGCCACCAGGGAGAGGCAGAGAGAGGAGGGTGTGTCCTTGGCCGCCTCAGAAGGCCGGGCGCCCCCGGCCCTGCCTGGCTGGCCTTCCTGCCAGCTCAGCTCAGGAGCTGCCACCAGGCGGGCTTCTTGGCGTGGGTGTTGTAGGGAGTCTGGTCCGGTCGCCTCCCTTGCCCTCCCTGGGCCGTCTCAGTCTCGACTCCTCTGAGTTCGGGTTGCTTTGGCTGTGAGCATCGGGTGTGTGAAAGGGTGTTTTTGTTTTCAACTTAGTTTATTATTTTAACAAAAATTACCCCAACGTTGCAAGTGCTCCCTGCCACAAACTCAAGCCAGCAGTGTGTGGCCAGATGTGCGCCCAGCCCCACAGGTTGCTGCTCTCGCGCCATGCTGTGGCATGCATCTTGAGGGGCCTGCCACCTGCTCCTGTATCTGATAGCCTCTGCGGGCTGCCCGTAAGCTGCAGAAACCCACACCCCACATGCACTCCCAGCAGAGGCTGGGTCTGTTGGATTTGTAGGACCCGTGGGTGCCTTGACCTAGGAGGTGGGTAGGTAGGCAGATCTGGGTCTTTTTCTTTTTTTTTTTGAGGAAGATTAGCTCTGAGCTAACTGCTGCCAATCCTCCTCTTTTTGCTGAGGAAGACTGGCCCTGAGCTAACACCCATGCCCATCTTCCTCTACTTTATACGTGGGACGCCTACCACAGCATGGTGTAACAAGTGGTGCCATGTCCGAACCCGGGATCTGAACTGGTGAACCCCAGGCCACCGAAGTGGAATGTGCGCACTTAACTGCTGCGCTACTGGGCTGTCCCAGATCTGGGTCTTGAAGCAGGACTAGGAGTTCTTTTGGTGGTCTAGGCAGGCCTGGGAATGGCTGGGATGGGGGAAGGAACTGGACTGGGTAGGGGGCAGCCACTGAGGCTGGGCTGGCACAGGGGGATGGATTGGGGTGACGCTGGAAGCGCAGTGGGCAGACAGAATGGGGAGGCTCAGCTTACCTCCTCCCCAGACCTCTGGCTAGTGGCCTCAGGGACCTGGGAGAGGACCACTATCAACTGCCTCCTTTCTCCCCTCCCCTGAGATTTCCCTGCAGAGCTCTAAGCTCTGTTTATTCTGTAGAATCATTTGTTCAGTAGAATAAATTCCCTCTGGGACGAGCTGATCAGTCACTCACACTTTAGTGTAAACATGAACTGAAGGCTCACCCTGGGTACTAGGGATGTAGCTGGAGATTGGGGGAAGGGAGAGGAGGTCCTGACTTGGCTGGGGCAGTGGCCTCCCCCATGAGAGGGGTGGCCTCAGATTGGGGGCCTCCTACCCCAGCCGCCCATCCCTCTGTGGGATGGGCCCTGAGTTCCTCAAGCCTCTGTTCCTGGCCATAGCTGGCCACCTAGTAAGAGAAGGGGGAGTCTGAGGTGTGGCCATGGCCCACAGGCATCTTTGGCCAAGTGTTGGGGGTCCTGCGTTCACATCCTGCTTTTCTCATGCAGGTCATGGCTATTCTGACCCAGCAAAGCTGGGGAGGTCTCTGGGCCTGTGGCATTTGGGGGGCAGCAGTGCAGGAGGGCCTGGCCTGGCCTCCGGGCTGTGAGGCAGAAGTTGGGGTGTTGTGCCCACAGTCTCCCCACTGCCAGGGCCACCTTGCTGCTTCCAGGCCTGGCCAGATGGGACACTTAGCTCTTCTGCCTGGCAGAGGCCCCAGCTCCTCCATGTCTGGGCCAGGAGCTCCAGTCTCTGAGGCCACCTGCCCGAGGCCCTCAGTGGCATGGTGTGAGGGCTGCGGGGCGGGGCTGGGCACTTGGCCTGGTCCGGACTGGCTGGGTGAGCTCCCACTTTCCCCTCCACAGGTGCCGTCTGGGGTCAGTGCCCCCCGCGGTGTCGGGAGAGTCCAGACAGGTCATCCCCTGGAGCTTGTGGGGGCCTGGAGGACTGGGACCCCCCTCGCCCTGGAGCCTGCAGAGCCTGGGGGGCTCAGGACCACCTATGGACAGGCTGGACGAGGAGTGGCCAGCTCTGGGGTCAGGAGGCCGTGAGGGGACAGGTGAAGGCTCAGTAGGAGCTGAGGACCCCGACTCTTAGGGGCACGCAGGGGACTCTGAGGGCCCAGGGATGGCCCTTCCTCCCCCGTCACACCCAGCGCACTCTGCCAACTTCCTGCTTCGAGGTGGGAGGACGGGGCGATCTGGTGCCTCTGGGGATGCAATTGGGGCCGTCCCACTGGGAAGGGCTGGCCTGTGGCGTGCTGTGGCCTCTGGGAGCCCTGTGGGTCCTCCTGGCCCGTGGCTGCACTTGCTTCAAGGGCCCTGCTCTGAGCAGATTCCTCGCCTGGGCGAGTCTGCGGGGGTGGCGGGCGGGGCTGGGCAGCCACAGTTCTAGGTTAACTGGGATCTTGCTAGGAATTCTGAGGTTAGGAGCGAGATGCCAACGGGGGTGCCCCTAGGAGGCTGCCCCTAAGGCTGGTGGAGACTGCTCATGAGGTCTGCTCTCCCACTCAGCAAGACCCGGCCCAGGAGGTGGCCCCGGGGCTGTTTGGAAGCGTTTCTGTGCTTGGTGGAGGCCTCTCCCACTCCCACCCCCATCCCCACCCCCAACCTTGTCCCTACCCTGGGGCTCCTGGGAGATGGTGCTGACCACCAGTGGGCAGCATCGTACACCCCAAGGAGAGCACCCATGCCATTTGTCCTAGGAGCCCTGGCACCTACCCCCTCCCTCTCTAGTGTCCTGGCCTAGCTGAGCTGGGGCCTATGGTGCCCCCAGTGCCCTGACCCCCAGGCGGAAGGCAGAATGCTCTGCCGCGCAGGTTGGAGGACTTGGGCTCCTCAGGCTGAGAAGGCCCAGGGAGGCAGGGCCTGTGAGCCCTGGGAAGGGTGTCCACGCAGGGGTGGGGGTGCAGAGGCCTCGGGCAGCCGTGGGTGATGGGTCATCGAGGCTCTGGCCCGGTGGGCAGCGGGGCTTTGGGAGCTCCTGGGCCCCCAAGCCTGGGTGTCTGCCTCTGGTGGAACCTGGCGGGCCCTGCAGTGGGGGCCAGGGGTGCTCATCTGCCTCCCTGTGAGTGAGTCAAAAAGGGCTGGGCCTTGGGTGTGGCTGGGAGGCTGTTGGCCAGGCCAGTTGGGCTGTGCGGCGGGAACCAGGTCCTTCCCTGGTTTCTGTTGCTGCAGCCACTCGGAGACGGTGCTCTCCGTCCCCTCGGCCCCTGGGAGGGCCTCTGTCTGTCAGCTGCAGCCAGCAGCCCTGGGTCTTCCTGTGGTGACAGCCCCCCACGTGGCCTCCTTAGCCGAGACCTGGGCCAGGTCACAGCCTCTCCTGGAAGCTCAGCTCTGCAGGGCTGTGGCGCATGAATGAGGGCAGCAGACATGGGGTTGGCTCCTCAGTGGGGAGAGGAGGGTCCTGAGAAATGACCCTTTCTGTCCTTTGGGGGCGTTCACCTCATCTGTGCGTATATGGCTGGCCCTGGGAAGTGTCTGGGGGGGCTGCCGCAGGACCCTGGCTGGGTGCCTCCTCCCTCCCAAGCCGGCCCTGTCTCCTCTGTCCACTCTTCCCCGAGATCTGGGGTCCCCTCCTGGTGCATGGGGTGGACCAGGGCCTTGCTCCCTTGGTGGGAGTGTGGGGTCCAGCTCCCTGGGGGCCTCCTGCCACCAGCTGCTGCCCAGGACTGGCCAAGTTGAGGCGTCCAGCCCCAGCAGGCCATGAAGCTGCTTCCTGCTGAGTCTCCTGGCTCCCATTTCTCCACTGGGCTCAAGTCCTGGGCATGGAAATCCCACTGTGCTGGGCAGGGCTGGACTCTGGGGGCCGGGCCGTGGGGGCTGCCTCCTGCTGCAGAGCCTGCCCTGCTCCCTGGGCCTCCAGGAGGCCACAGTGTGGGGCGTGTCTGGGCCACAGCCACTGCCTGCCCTGCCCCACAGCTTCTCTCCACCAAGCTATGGTGGCTGCTGCCCTCCTCACCCCTTTGAACCTGACACCTAGACTCCCCCGACCTGTTTCCGACCCCAGTCTCATCATTGCCCCGGCTCTCTGTGTTCTGCCTTCTGTAAAGCCCAAGCCCACCTGACTCTGGGCAGCACTAAGACACAGGCCAGTGGGCTGGTTGCTGGGTAGTGGGAGCAGCTAGTGGGACTCGCTGACTTTGGGGGGCTGAGACTTCTCAGTGGGCCCAGCTGGCTCTGTGCCTTTCCAGGTCTTGAGTTGGGCTGCTGCAGCCAGCGGGGAGCTGTTTGTCTCCCTGGCCAAGCAGATGGGCCTGGAGGGTGGTGGCCTGCCTTTGAAGTGGGGGTGTGTATGTGTGTGGGGGGTCTGTGTGCCCTGCCATCTTGACCTGCCTGTGTATCTGGAGTCTGATCTCCCTCACTTCTGTGCTGTGAGCCAGGCCCTGTTCTGGGCAGAGGGGGTTGCAGGGAAGGAGCCAGACAGACCTCACCCTCACAGACCCACACTCCATGGGGCCACAGACAAGGTAGATGTTATAGGGTGCTATAGGTGGTGCCCCTCCCAGTGCCAGAGGGTTGGGGTCTGGACCCCCTTGGACCTGGGCCCTGAGAAGTGTCCTCAGGAGGATGATAAGTGTCCCCAGGAAGAGAGTGTGTGAGGCAGGGGCATCCACATAGACTGATATCTGGGCATGTGGCACGTGCCCTGGGCAGGGGTGGGGGTGGGGGGGTCTTACCCCTGGAGCCCACTGGTGGGAGCCAGCTCCAGTTTGGGTGGTCTCACAGCCGCGTCTGCCGGCAGGGTGGTGAAGGAGGAGATCTCCGATGATAATGCCAAGCTGCCTTGTTTCAACGGCCGTGTGGTCTCCTGGGTGAGTGTGTGGGACGTTGGCAGAGGCTGCTCAGCCGGGGTAGGGGTGGTCCCTGTGTTGCAGAGGGGAGAGCTGGGCTTGGGCGAGTGGGTGTGGGCAGTGGGTGGGAGGAGGCTGGTCACCTGTGCCCTAGGCGCTCTGCTGGGGGTGGCCTGGAGGCCATGGGAATCCCTGAGCTTTTACTCCCCTCCACAGCTCGTGCTGGCCGAGGGCGCACACTCAGACGCAGGGTCTCAGGGCACTGATGGTCACGCAGACCTGCCCCCGCCTCTTGAGCGGACAGGCGGCATCGGGGACTCCCGGCCCCCCTCCTTCCAGTAAGGACTCTGGGGGGTGCTGAGCCCAGTGGTCCTGAGGGCCTGCTGCCTGCCAGGCCCCTGGTGGGGAGGGGGGGCAGCTGAGCAGGGACCCAAAATCAGTAGGAGCTGGTCAGCAGAGGAGGGGCAGAGAGGTGAGGGTTGGGGTTCCACTGGGTGAAGGGAGGTGAGGAGCTGATGGTGTCTGAGGTGCTGTTGGCCCGCCTGCCCCAGCCCACCCTCCTCTTGTTGGCACAGCCCAAATGTGGCCAGCAGCCGTGATGGGATGGACAACGAGACCAGCACAGAGTCCATGGTCAGCCACCGGCGGGAGCGAGTCCGACGCCGGAACCGTGAAGAGGGTAACAAGGCCATACCCCAGACCTCCCTGGGGCCCTGTGGTACACCCCAGGTCCCTGCTGACACTTGGGTACTGCCCTCCACCAGTGGGGTCCCTGGGCAGAGGCCCCAGGCCCCACTGCATGGGACCCCAGTGTCCCCTCAGCACCCCCGTAGAGACCCTACCAGCTCCTTGGTCAACAGTACTCGAGGCCACACAGATTGCCTGAGACCTCCAGTGGACCCCATGGCCAGCTTCCCTCCCTGCTGTCCCTACAGCCACCCGGACCAACGGGCACCTTAGGGGGGACCGGCGGCGGGACCTAGGGCTGCCCCCTGACAGCACGTCCACTGTGCTGAGCAGTGAACTCGAGTCCAGCAGCTTCATCGACTCAGACGAGGATGACAACACAAGCCGGTGCGCAGGCATGCGTGCGCGCATGTGTGTGTGGGTGTGTCATGCACATGAGCATGTATGTGTGTGCCTGTGGGTGTGTTGTGCACATGTGTGTGTGCGTGGACCGTGTGCATGCACGGGTGTTACAGGTGTTTGTGCATGTTTGTGTGGACGTGGGTTGTGTGTATGGGTATGTACGCATGGGTCTGTGTACATAGATGTGTGTGCACGTGGGTGTGTGTACATAGCTGTGTGTAAATGTGTGTGCATGCCTGTGTGTCTGGCCAAGTGCACTTTGTGCACACATGAGTGTGTGCATGTGCAGGTGGCCATGCTAGCCAACGTGGTGTTTGTATCTCCATGTGTGCCAGAGAGTAGCAATCCATATAGGTGTGGGGTTTGTGTGTGTCATGTGTGCACCGTGGGGGTGTGTCTAACCAGGAGCTGAGCCTTCTGAGCAAACCCCATCCAGGACCTGTGTCTCCTGGGGTCGGCCCCGCCCGACCCTCCTGCCTCCCATCCTGCCCTGACTACTCAGGCTTCAGTGTCCTCGACAGTGTGAAGGGGGGCGGGGGCACCCTGTTCTCTGCCCTCCCTCAGCCCTGCAGCCTCCAGCCTGGCCCCTCACCTACCTGCCCCCTAGGCTGAGCAGCTCCACGGAGCAGAGCACCTCCTCCCGGCTCATCCGGAAGCACAAGCGCCGGCGGCGGAAGCAGCGCATGCGGCAGACGGACCGTGTAGGTGGTGGCCGGTGTGGGGGGTCTGGGCTTCATGCAGCCCCTGCTCACAGTCCCTCTCCTGGTGCCCCTCCCCAGGCCTCCTCTTTCAGCAGCATCACAGACTCCACTATGTCCCTGAATATCATCACCGTCACGCTCAATATGGGTGAGACCTCAGTGGGGCCACTCAGTGGGGTGGGGGCCACTCAGCAGGGCAGGGGTCCCTGGGCGTGGGGGTCCCTGTGTGCTGGGGTCCCTGGGAGGGGGTCCCTGGGTGGGGTGCCTGCTCATCTCCTGCCCCCTGTAGAGAGGCACCATTTCTTGGGCATCAGCATTGTGGGCCAGAGCAACGACCGGGGCGACGGCGGCATCTACATCGGCTCCATCATGAAGGGCGGGGCTGTGGCCGCCGATGGCCGCATCGAGCCTGGTGACATGCTGCTGCAGGTGCGAGGTTGCAGGGAGCTGCTGGGGGGCCCAGAGGTCAGCACCCCCACCCCACCATGCTGAACCCCTCATCCCCCAGGTGAATGACGTCAACTTTGAGAACATGAGCAATGACGACGCCGTGCGGATGCTGCGGGAGATCGTGTCCCAGACAGGGTGAGGCACGGGGGATGCGGGTGGGTGGGGGAGCACGTGAGGCCTCACCTGTGTGACCTGCCGCGCCCCACCCCGCAGGCCCATCAGCCTCACGGTGGCTAAGTGCTGGGACCCGACCCCCCGGAGCTACTTCACCATCCCAAGGGGTGAGTGAGCCCACGGGGCTGGTGGGGCTGGGGTCGGGGCGCCAGCCCAGCCTGAAGGGTCTCTCTCCTCTGTGCCCCTGTGCTCTGCTTCTCCCTCACCGTCCATGCGTCTGTCCATTCGTCTGTCTGTCTGCTGCCACGCGGTGGCCACCCAGCTGACCCAGTTCGGCCCATCGACCCAGCCGCCTGGCTGTCCCACACAGCGGCGCTGACTGGAGCCCTGCCCCGCTACGGTACGAGCCCCTGCTCCAGCGCCGTCTCGCGCACCAGCTCCTCCTCACTAACCAGCTCTGTGCCCGGCGCTGCACGTAAGTGGCAGCTCATGAGATCAGGGAATTGAGGCACTGGGGCCACAGGCCAGGCCGAGGTGCCCGCCAGTGCAGTCACACCCGCTGGCCGCCCCAGCCTCCAGTGCTGTGCCAGGTCCACCTGCACGGATGCGGTGCTGACACGCGTGTCTGACCCGGCACCGCCACACGTGTGCACCCTCACGCACACCCTCCCAGTTTGCTGTCTATGTGGCGGGAGTTAAAAGTGCCTGGAGGGGCCAGGCCAGCCCCCAGGGCCCTGCCTGGCCATCCACTGTCTGCTGTGGCAGGGCTGGGGAGAGGCGGGTGCACACGTGGCCCCCACCCTGCTTTCCTGCCGCTAACACGACTAACAGCCCTGAGCTGGCAGAGGAGGGCAGTGCAAGAGGCCCGGTCCCCTGTGGGGTCTGGTCTGCATGGGGGTTGCCTCGCCTTGGTTTGGGCCCAAGATCCTGATGAAGCATCTGCAGGAGTAGCAGACGAAGGTCCAGTCCCCGCCACGCCCACCCCCAGACCCTGTGGGGTCCATCGAGCGGTGGGGGCGGACCCCACAGTCACTGGGCTTCAGGGCCTGGGCTCCCCGGCCGCATGCTGCCCAGAGCCGGGGGTGCAGCAGGCGGGGCCTAGGGTCCCTCCCGAGCCCGCCCCCTGCCCGTCAGCACTTGGGGCTGAGGAGGGGGCCGTGCCTTGCAGAGCTGGAAGAGGCGCCATTGACCGTGAAGAGTGACATGGGCGCCATCGTTCGGGTCATGCAGCTACCAGACTCCGGCCTGGAGATCCGCGACCGTATGTGGCTCAAGATCACCATCGCCAACGCCGTCATCGGTGAGTGGTCTGCTCCCTGGCAGTGGGGGCAGGGCAGGGTGGGGCACCCCTGCCATGTGCTGATTCTTCGTGCGGGCAGGGGCGGATGTGGTGGACTGGCTGTACACACACGTGGAGGGCTTCAAGGAGCGGCGGGAGGCGCGGAAGTACGCCAGCAGCATGCTGAAGCGTGGTTTCCTGCGGCACACCGTGAACAAGATCACCTTCTCCGAGCAGTGCTACTACGTCTTCGGGGACCTGTGCAGCAGTGAGTTGGGGGCTGCGGGGCAGGGATGCCCGGAGGGCCTTCCCAGCCCACTCTCACCCACCCTCCCCTCCTGCCAGATCTCGCGGCCCTGAACCTCAACAGTGGCTCCAGTGGGGCCTCAGAGCAGGACACGCTGGCCCCGCTGCCCCACCCGGCCGCTCCCTGGCCCCTGGGTCAGGGTTACCCCTACCAGTACCCGGGGCCCCCGCCCTGCTTCCCGCCCGCATACCAGGACCCCAGCTTCAGCTACGGCAGCGGCAGTGCTGGGAGTCAGCAGAGTGAAGGTGAGAGCCTGCCCGGCGCCCAGCTCCCTGCGTCCCCACCACCTGGCCCTGCCCAGCGTGCCCGCCCCCTGCCCTGTGTGCTCCTGCCTGCTCTGTGCTTGGCCCGGGTGGGCTTCTTCTGGAAGGGGTGAGTGTTGAGGGGGATGTGGAGAAGGAACCCAGAGGCTTCAGTGGTTGGGGGGGTGGGCCGATGTTCCATCTGTGGCTGAGGCAAGAGGCCAGGAGATGGTGAGGGAGAGGACACAGTAGAGGACAGACGCCTCCCTCCAGTGATGGCAGCCCCGCAGGGAGCCAGAGGTGGACACTTTCACAGACAACTATGTCTCCGTGCTGGGATGTGTGGGGAGCTGAGAGGGAAGGTCGAGGGGCGTCCCTGAGGAGGGGACTTGTTGGGACAGTAGCCTTAGTCTGCCTGGGGGTCTGTGAGGCCAGTGGGTGCATGCCCATAGGGTCTGGGGAGAGGTCAGGCGGCTGGCCCAGCAACCCAGAAGGGATGGAAGAGACAGGAGAGTGGGTTGGAGGGCAGCAGTTCCCGAGGGGAGGCTGTGTTGGCCGCCTGTGACCCTGGGCAGGCCCCACTGGTGGCGGCGTGCCCTGGCAGGTAGGTGTGGTGCCCAGGTCGGGCCTGGTGTGTAACTCGTGCTATCCCTTGCTTTGTGCTGAGCAAGCCTTAGACTGAAGGACTAGCAGAATGGACCCTTGGGGCCGGTAAGCCAGGGTCTTGCCCAGTGTCCCTCATGGCATGTCCCCAGCCAGCTAGCCTTCACAGCACTTCCTGGGAACCCAGGACAGGGGCTGAGCTGAGTAGCTGGCCAGGGCCCCGGGGTCGGATGGAAGGTGGGTCTTTGGGTGGGGAGCCCAGGATGGCTGACCGGAGTGCCAAGCACACAGGCCCTTCTTTGTGCCTTGGTTTCTCAGCTGCAAGACCAGGCCCTCGGTTCAGGCATTGGGGTGAGGCGTGGGGGCATCGAGTTGGCCCTGGAGCATCCCCACCTGCCTGCCACTGTCCCTGCCTCGCCTGCTGCAGCTGCTCTTACTTCTCTGGGTGGGGCAGGCTCTACCCTTGTGTCTGCATGGCTGTCCCCCTCCCACCCCCACCCCATCTCAGGGCCACCAGGTTCTGGCCCTGGTTGCTCTGGCGATGGCCAGTTGTCCTGGAAGTGGCAGGGCCTGACTGACTGTCCTCTCCCCACTTCTCAACCCCAGGAAGCAAAAGCAGTGGGTCCACCCGGAGCGCCGGCGGGAGCAGCCGGCGGGCACTGGGCCGAGAAAAGGAGCACCGGGCGGCTGGAGCTGGGGGCAGCGGCAGCGAGTCGGATCACACAGCGCCAAGTGGGGTGGGTGGCAGTGGCTGGCGGGAGCGTCCGGCTAGCCAGCTCAGCTGTGGCAGCAGCCCACGCAGCCAGGCCTCAGCCGCTGCCCCGGGGCTCCCCCCACTGCACCCCCTGACGAAGGCCTACTCGGTAGTGGGTGGGCCGCCTGGGGGGCCGCCTGTTCGGGAGCTGGCTGCTGTCCCCCCAGAGCTGACAGGCAGCCGCCAGTCTTTCCAGAAGGCCATGGGGAACCCCTGTGAGTTCTTCGTTGACATCATGTGACCGAGGAGAGAGTGCCTTCAGCCCGGCCCTGCAGGAGGGCGCTGCACCTGGAGCTTGTGTGGGCTTGCCTTAGTGGGGGCCGTCCTGCGTCACGCCAGCCTGTGCTTCCACGCGCACAAGGGGCTGTGCTGTGGGGTTTGGGCCTGGACAGAGGGTGGGAGCAGGCTGGAGGGGAAGGGTTGATGGCAGCCCGAACCACCATGATCTGGCCCCGGCAGCCTGTCCACTTCCGGAAAGAGCAGCTTGTGTCCATGCAGACCCTGGTGGGGACTCCATTGCCTTGTGCTCAGGCGGGTCTGACCTGCTCCCCTTGATGTGCGGCTTAGGGACCCCTATTTGCCCACAGAGCTGCGCACAGGGCCCCAGACCGAGCTAAGAGGTGGCTGCTGGGCCTGGACCCCCTCCTTACCCAGTTTGTGGGCCCTGCCCATCTTGCCCAGGCTCGGGGACACTCTTGGGGGCAGAATCAACCCCCAGGCCCCTGTGTGGCTGCCCAGAGTAGGATCTAATTTATTTATTTATTGCCTGCCTGTGTGCTCTGGAGGAGGTGGCAGCCAAGTCAGCCGTCTCCCTGGACCTGGCTGGAGCAGAGTTTGCATGTCCCCCCACGCCAGGTCTCAGAGCAAATGCTGGGACACAGGTCATGTCTGAAAGTGTATGGGAGGGTCAGCAAAGGGGAGAGATGGGAGAGGGGTGTGTTTCAGCCAGTGGGAGGGGGGACGTGACCCTGAGGGGCGAGGGGCAGGGATGTACACAGCTGCTGCAGGGGCAGGGTCTGGGGGCGAGGGGGCGGCCAGCCCACCCTTCCTCGCTGTCCTCAGGTGACTGCCCACCCACGCACACTGCTTCCTTCCTGGCATCTCTGGCCTGCACACATTTGCGCTGTAGATCCTGTATCGAGTCAGAAGGTCTGTTCAGATAGTTAATAGAGCTGCTTCTGTGTAAATGCTATTTTAAACACTAAAAAGCATTTAATTTTATGGGACCGACGTGTGGCCTGTGTCCTCTCTCCCACCAGGCTGCCTCAGGAGACTGGGCACACGGGTGGTGCAGCCTCCCCAGGGCCTGGCTAAGCGCTGATTCAGCACTGGGCCCAGTGCTGTCCTCGCTGTCCCAGCTTAGCCACAAGGCCCTGTCCCCGGTGCTGGCTCCCCCAAAGTCCTGGCAGGCTGTCTTCTGTCCGTGGTGCTGGCTCCTGGCTCCTTGGCTCCAGGGGTCCTGGTGGCTGGTGCTGGCCTTGGTGCTGACCCCCACCACTACCCTTCCTGGGCTCTGTCCACGGTGCTGGTGGCGGGCTGAGCCCATTCTACCTACTCAGCCAGGCCAGGAAGAAAAGGAAACTGGGAGCTCCCCTCCCCGCTGAGCAGACCTCTGTCCTGCAGTGGAGTGCACGGTCAGGCATGCACCCCTGCAGAGGGGTCCGGGCAGCCCCAGCCCACCCACCAAGCTCCCATTTCTGTGATGCTTGGAGTGGGTGCTGGGTGGGGGCCCCAGGCTGGCCCCAGGCTGGCCCCAGCCAGACAAGTGATGCCCAGCTTGGCCTTCAAGTGGTCTGGTGGGGCTTTCTGAGCTTTCAGCATGGGCTGCAGGGGCTTGAGGAGTCCTCCATGGGCCTGTTTCTGAAATAGTGGGGCTGGGTCACTTGGCTAGGGCTTGGCCTGGATGGGGACAGAGCCTGACTCTGAGGTCCCAGGAGATGGGATCCCACGGGGCTGAGGCCCCTGGTGCAGTGTCAGCAGCCAGCCTGAGGTCAGAATCTAGAGCTGGGAGTCTCAGCAGAGGCGGGCCACAGTTTGCAGATTGCTGTATGGGGACTTGGTTTGGGGGCATCTTAGCTAGGTCTGGGTTCACTGGGATGAGGTCACCAGGTTGGGAGTCACTTATTTTTGCCCTGAGTCTCCTCCCCACCCGCACTGCCACCCCATCCTGTGGCATCACCCGGACCCTCTCCCAGGAAGAACTCGGGGGTGTTGAGCTCCGGCCGCCATAGCAGCAGGTAGCACTTGGGCAGGTGGAATGTGGCCAGGATGCCCAGGGCACAGAGGAGGATGGTGCCCATCTGCACGGCGGGCTGGTAGGCCACGTGCATGTTGGCAAAGAGGGGCACAAAGGAGATCCACGTGAGGAAGTAGGCCAGCATAGCGAAGGTGAGGCCACGGGCACTGTTGTAGCGGCCGGGCTGGCTCTGCACCAGGAAGGTGCCCAGGAAGCAGAGGAAGGCCAGCACAGCGTTGGTGATATGCACCAGGCCAAAGCTGACCCAGGAGTGCACGCGGCAGTGCACCAGTGCCTCCGTGGGCAGCACCTGCCAGTCTGTCACCACCTCTGGTGGGAAGACCACCAGGTACCAGGTACATAGTGCTGCCTCAGCCAGCATGGGGAGGAGCACCACCAGCCAGGCCCAGGGCCCCCGAAGGCGGCCATGCAGCCAATCCGCCCAGCTCGTCGGCAGCTCTGACTTCACAAAGATCTCGGCCGCCTGCAGGAAGAGTGTGCTCAGGCAGCCAGTGAGCGGGAGGTGGAGCAACAGCAGCTGGGCCAGGCAGCTGGTGGGGCTGGGCCGGCCGGGGAACAGGAGGACACCGAGGCAGACGAGGCTCAGGCAGGCCAGGCCAAAGCAGGCCCGTGGCCCACCCGAGGCTCGAACTAGCGGGCTGTCCCTGTGCTGGACGAAGAGCCCCAGGGCCGTCAGGGCCAGGCTGAAAGCCAGGCCCAGCAGCACGAGCAGCGCCAGCACGGCTGGCTCCCCCCACGCCAGGAACTTGGGCCTGCGGGGGAAGCAGTGTGTGCTCCGATCAGGGGACCACTGGTCCTGGTCACACGGGGTGCAGAGGAGGTCATCTGTGGTGTGGGAGGAGAGAACAGACACTGAGAGGCATGGGCTCCCCTCTGGCCTCAGAGTTGGCTTAAGAAGTGGAACCGCCTCTGAGCCGTGTGCTCCTGACCCTGTGGGTCCCCTCTCCCACTCCTGCCCCAGCTTGTGCAGGCCCGCTGGGAGGGTGGCTCACCTGGGAGGGTGGCTCACCTGGCTTGTGCCGGTAGCTGCCCGCTTTGCAGTCCACACAGTCGTAGCAGCAGGAGTGGAAGCCCTTCACACGGCGCACCTGGCCCTCCTCGCACTCCCGCGAGCACTGGGATACGGGCTCCTGGCATGGGGGCCTCAGGGCTTAGGCTCGGCTCTGCTGAGGGCACCTGCCTGAGACCTGGGGACAGCCTTCTGCTGCCCCCTAGGTGAGGCCAGAGCTCGCTCCTGGCTTTGGGGGAGCTGCTGTGCGGCTGGGGACACAGCCTGGTGCTCACCTTGTTTCCTGGCGTGTGCCAGCACATCCGGGAGTGCTGGAGCTGCAGGCGGCCACTGAAGGTGCCCACAGTGCGCAACTCGGGCACCGGGCCCCGCCACACCCACAGCTTCAGGTCATAGTCCATGTCTACGTTCCCCGTGGTGTCAAACCGCAGCACCTTGCCACGCGCTCGGAAGGTCATGTTGTACATGCTGTCCAGGAGCTGGCAGGCAGGTGGGAGCAGATGGGACAGGCTGGACCAGGAACTGCCTCCAGCCCAGAACCCCCCACTGCCATCCCTTCTCCTCAGGGGTGCCCAGTGGCCCAGGGCAGGTGCAGGGACCTGCACAGCTCCCATGCCCTCACCTGCCAGGGCTGCACAGGCTCCTTGGGCGTGGAGCAGCCCGAGGCATTGCAGAGCAGCGTTTTGTGGAGGGCCTGGGCCACGCCATATACAGCTGCATAGGCGGCAAAGGTCCGGTGGTGCAGCAGCGTGGTGGACACATTCTCCAGTGTGATGTGGTCACACTGGGGGCAGCGCGGCCCCACCACGTGCCCCTCCAGGGGTGGGTGCTTGGTGTTCAGTGAGGCACAGAAGGCAGGGTCAGCGGCTAGGGCCAGGCGGGTCTGCACGTATGACGAGAAGTCAGGCATCAGGGCACCCTGGTGCAGGAAGCCGAGCACGGTGCCCACCTGGGCCATGCCAGGCAGCGTCATGACCAGTTCTGAGGTTAGCCAGGCCTCACTGGCCACCCACACCTTGGGCAAGAGCCCCCAGCGGATGCTGAGGCTGAAGAGGGTGCGGGCGGCAAGGGTGGAGGAGAACAGCACCACCACCTGCACGCTGCTCTGGTTTACCTGGTGCAGCAGGCTGTGCACAGAGCCCAGCTTCCGGCTGTCAGTGCCGAGCAGGGGCACCAGGCCCTCATGTGCGATGCAGATGCCCCGCATGTTGGCCAAGCCAGAGAAGAGGCTTAGGCCCTGCCGGCCATACTCGTCGTCACTGCCCACGGCAGCCACCCAGTTCCAGTGGAACTCCTGCAGCAGCTCCACCATGGCTGCCGCCTGCACGCGGTCGCTGGGCACTGTGCGGAAGAAGGACGGGAACTCCTCCCGGTTGCTCAGCCGTTCTGCGCTGGCGCCGTAGCTGATCTGCAGTGGCCAGGAGGCACCTCCTGATGAAGGGGCTCCCGTGGGAAGGGTGGTGGGGGTGGGGGACAGGAGAGGTGGGGGCGGACCTGAGGCATGAGGAAGAAGCTGAAGAACTTGCTGGTGACAAGGGCGAGCTCAGACGAGTGGGGCCCGATGACGGCCAGCACACGGGGCTGGTACTGTGTGTAGTCGCAGTAGGCGGCGATGTTGCTGCTGCCCGCCTTGGCCATGAACAGGAGGCTGGGCTTCATGGCAATTATGGGCTCTGAGCACGTGTCGAAGAAGTCATAGCCCAGGCGCAGCCCAGGCAGCAGGCTGGACCCATTGTTGATCTCCTCCACGGCCATCTGCACCGCCAGCGCCCAGAGCAGGCCGAGGGACGAGAACCTGGGGCCACGCAGAGCTGCAGGTGGCCGACAACCTTGACCCCACTCAGGGGGACACCAGACCTGAGCCACCCCAAGCCTGGCCACCCCTGCCCCCAACCCCTGTCCTCCCTACCTGGTGCACACGGTGGCATTGGGCTGTGTCCTGTTGCTGAGACCAGCACCCTCAGCCAAGCCAACGGGGAAGAGCCCACCCAGCACGTAGTCCCCTGACATCCTGAACTGCTGGGTCAGGCACAATGGGGCACCTGCCCTGAGGCCCAGGAGAGCCAAGAGGCCCAGGAGAGCCCGGCCTGGCATGGCAGGTGGCAGCTTCTGGCAGGGATGGCAAGTGGGCAAATCGGGCAGGCCCCAGATATGGTGAGTTGGGGTGGGGTGGGGCAGGATTTGTTTAGCAAAAACCTCGCCTGTCTTCACCTGCCAGCCCGGGGCCCCTGGGGCCATCCTTGCTCTCCTGGGCCCCACAGGTTTGCACATGTCGGATGCTGTTATCCTGATTGACACCACCAGGCTCTGCGGCTGACAGTGACCTGAGAAGGCAGGCTCTGACCTGGCACTGACCATGACCTTGTTACCTGCCTGTACCCAAGCCCTCAGCACCCACCCCACTCCTGGAGGGGAGGAGGAACACTCACAACGTCTCTGCCAGAGGGTCCTGGGGTCTCCAGCTGCCTGTGGGCGGGGCTTGGAGGTGACAGTGCCCCGGGGAGTAGGCACAGAAACACCTTCTCTCTCCAGCCCTGGGAAGGCACTGTCAGCAGCTGGGAACATTGCACAGGTGGCTCTATCTGCAAGCCCAGGGGGCAGTCTGAGGACAGCCCTGCAGACCAACCAGGAGGCCCGCAGACCGTTGGCCAGCCTGGCCTCCAGCCTGCGGCTGGGGTACGGGATGTGGCCTCTCAGCCTGCGTGGGAACAGTGCACCTTGAGGGACTGGACCATTCCTCCACTGGGGTCTGAGGCCTGGAAGCTTTGGAAGCCCTTGGGTTGGCTGCATACCAGGCCTGGGCACTCCATGGTGGCAGGTGCTCCCCCCGACCCAGGGGACAGGGCTCACAGCTGGGCCTGCAGGAGGGTGCATGCAAAAGAGAGGAAAGGCCGTAAACAAATAGGCTGCCACAGCTGGGTCAGCACCAAGTGTGCAGGGGCCCTGGTGGGTGGGATGGTAGATCCTACTTAGCCTCTGGGTGCCCAGGGACCAGCCTTCCCTGGCCTGGCCTGGGGGCCTTTGACACTAGGCTTGGAGGTAGAGGAGCTATACCCAGAGGAGCCGGGGAGACCAGCAATGTTTCAGGGGTGGGGCAGAGCAGGGGCTCTGGGCTTACAGAAAAGGTGGTCTAGGGACCTGAGCTTTGCCTGACCCTGCTGCCCTGTGGGGAGGGCCCACGTTGCACAGCACTCAGGACATGCACACGCATGTGCACAACACATGTGCACTGCACCTGCACGTCTTCAGGCACACACACACACATAAGTGCAGCCCTTGCTCTCTGGCCCGGGTGGACTCCAGGGTATCTTCCCAGGCCAGTCGCTGATTGTCACGGCCTCTGCTAGTGCTGCACGGGGCTGTGGCGCCTGCTGGGTGTGGGGCAGGCTGGGCGGCGTGCAGCAGCAGCCTGTGGTGGCCCAGCATCGGATGCTGCTATTTGGGTCCGACATTAGGTGGAGTGCCTGAGAGGACTCTGCCTGGCATGTGTCCTCTTCTTATCTGGGCCCATCATGGCAAAGAGCAGTCCCTGCTCCACTGGCTGCAGCCCAGGCAGGTCTGTCTTCTCCCTATAGTGTGTGGCTGGCCTCAGACCTGCGCTTTCAACCCAGCCCTGTGGGTGGAGCCATGCCTGTTTTCTCACTGTAAAGAGGAGTCATAGTGTGGACCTCGGCAGGGGTTGGGAGGACCAAGCTAAAGCCTGTACAGGGCAGGCAGGCAGCACCCCCTACCCACACTGGCTGGGTCATGCCTCACATCCCCATGGTTGGCACTGCCCTGCGAGTCTCAGTAGGCAGGTGCCTAAGACACCCAGTCCCTGTCCTGGAGCACAGACCCTGGCTCTGTAAAGTGTGATTTATTTATGCTGGAAAAGCTACCACCAGTGGTACATGTCCTGAGGTCCCCACGAGCTCACAATCATGCACAACTTCTGTACAGTGGGCACCGTCCCCATGGCACCCAAGGTCCTGGGCTCACAGTGAAGAGTCAGTGGGAGAGGCCAGGCCCTCGAGCACTGGGTGATGGCCGGGCTGGATGTGGCTGTCTGCCAGCCTGTCAGCTAGGCAGAGGGGTCCAGGCCCTCTCCCGGTGCCATGCCATCCTGGGTCTCCTGAGCTCTGTGGGGAGGGGCAGCAAAGGGCAAGAAGAGGGAACACAGCACTTAGCTGGACACTGGGACGGGGAGAGGTCGGCATTGGCCCAGAGGAGACATGGGCTCCTGGTGGCTTCAGGTCTGTGCTGTGCAGACTCACAAGCAGCTGCCTGGGGAGCTCTGGCCATGGCGTGGCTGCAGGAGGCAGCTGATGTGTGTGGCGCTATAGAGGCAGAGAGGCCTTCGCTTGGGGCTTCAGCTCCCGGGTCTCACTGCTAAGGACATGTGGGCCCCTGGCTACGGCCAGGCAAGGGGCAGGGAGGGAGCCCACAATGCCAACTGATGCCCAGGGATTCTCTCCCTGCCCTAGGGACAGCCAGCCCAGTGTGGAGGGGCCTGGAGCAGCCTGCCTAGGCCCAGACACTGCATCCGGGCCTGGGAGGGACACGTACCAGCATTGTTGGCTGGCAACCAGGACAGAGTCTATGTATTCCAGTGACCTCATCCCACTTCACAGACTTGACTCACAGGTAGGGGCAGTTTCTCGGGCCTCTGCACGCACACTGATCCTGCCTCCGCCCTCCCTGCCCTTCCCACTTCACCACTGGGTGAGGCCTGTCTGGACACACATGTCACCTGGCTGAGGGTAAAGCTGAGATGCTCTTGGGCAGAGTGAAAGGACAGGTATGGGACAGACAGCCAGCGCCTGCCTCCTCTGACCCAAGGGGCCACGCTGGGCCTGTGCCTCGCCACAAGCTCAGTTCACAAGGAAAGAGTGGTTTTCCCATTCCTGGGGAACCCAGAGAGCTCCATGGTGGGACTGAGGGGCCCTGGCTGCCCCAGCCCAGCTCTGGAGAAGGGGAAGCCCGCCCTGCCCGGGCCCGCTAGCCCCTAGGGCAGGTCCAGCAGAGCGTGCTCGGCGTAGAGCTTCTGGGAGATGTTGTAGACGTGCTCAATGAAGGGCAGGGCCTCCCCCAGCATCTCCACAGCCTGCTCGGGGGACCCCACGTTCATGGCTTCTAGGAAGACCTTGCGTGTGGGCAGCGTGCAGAAGGCCACAGTGACAGCCCGGCGGATGATCCAGGGGTGGTAAGCAGCCAGCGAGGCATTGTAGGAGTCGGTGCAGAGCGTGGCAGTGCGCGCGTCCTCAGGGCTGGTGCGCAGACTTTCCAGGAAAAGCTGTAGCCAGCGCAGAGCGCGGTGCAGCCGGAGCATTGTCCGGCAGCCTGAGTCGGGGTGGCGCGAGCGCCGGTCCAGGTCCACCAGCTGGTTGCCCATCTCGTAGGCTACCATAGACTGTAGGCTTCTGTAGTGCTCCCGCTGTGGGCTGCTGCACAGGCGCTCCATGATCTGTAGCTTCATCACAACATCCTTGGAGACAAACGAGAAGATGCTGCCCAGACTGTTCAGGAACCTACGAGAAGGGAAGCAGGAACTCAACCTGGGGTGTAAGGAAGACCGCCCCTGCCTCCTGGGGCACATGTCCACCTGGGGGCAGAGGCAGGAAGGCTTGGTGCTGCCTGCCAGGCGGCAACTGAGAACAGCTGACTGACAGTGGGCAGACACATGCCTCGTGCATGCACGTGCAGGTCCTACACACGGGAAGTATGGCCGGGAAAGCCCCACCTTTGGGCTAGCCCCAAAGGGCAGTGGCCCTTTGCACGCACCTGACCAGCCCCCTCCAGCCTTCGAGGTAGCAGTCCAGCAGCACCTCTTCCTTCTCGTTGAGACATTGCTTGAAACCGACTAGGACGACTTTCAGATTGAAGTCTGACTCTGAGTCATCCATTTTTCTATACGAACTGAAACACAAAGGAAGCCAAGCTGGTGGGCTTTCTCACTGTGAGTCTGCTCACTCCTTAGATTGTTATTTCGAGGGCACGGGCAGGAGCCATTGCAAGGAAACAGCTCACAGTGAGTTGCATCCCAAGGTGGGCTCCCTCCTCCCCAGGAGCTCCCCTTGCTCTGCTTGGGTTACACAGTCTGACACATCAACCTGACCCCGCATACCCTTTGCCCAGAACACCCACAGATCTTAGCAAGGCCTATCCTTGTCATTCATGCATTGCGAAACCACTCTGCTGTATCTTGCTTGCAACATCTCCACTTATGTTGTTGTCTGTCTCTCTTACTAGAGTGTGTCTGTTCTCACTGCTTGGAAAATATTTGCTGGGTCCCTGCCCAGAGCCAGGCACTCAGGTGCACCGTGAGTGAAACAAACAGCCCTGCCTTGTCAGGTTGACATTCTACCATGGGGGGGGGGGGGGGGCGGTGTCAGACAATAACAAAGACAGGAAATTCCGGCACGGTAGGTAAAAGAAGGTAAATACTATGGACAAAAAAGACCGTGACTGAGAAGAGAGGGAGGGTAGTGGGGTCATCTGCACCCTTCCCCAGTCACTGCCGCATCCCAAAAGCCAGAGCAGAGGCTGCAGGGTCAGCATTTGCTGGACAGATGGATAGACACCAATCTTTTCACTCCTACTGAAACCGTACACGTCCCACACAGAAGGGTGGTCAGGCCAAAGGTCTTTCCATACTCTGAAGTCATCCACTGGTCCTCCCTCAGCCGCAGAGAACCTTCTGGAAGTGCTCCAGGCCAGAGTCCTACTCTGGATTCTACTCGCATTCATACAGTCACTCCACAAACATCCAAGCACCCACATGTTGAGTGGGTGCTGCGGGGCACTCCAGCCCCTGCCTCCCTGAGCACCCAGGACCGGCATCACAGTGCAGCTCTGATGGGCCCAGGGGACTCAGCATCCAGGATGAGCTCTTACCCTGCTGGGCCTGGGGGTGACTGTGCCTTCCATGCTTGGAGCCCTGTGGGGCACCTGGCAAGTGGGGGAGGCTGCCCAAGCTGTGGCAGGAGCCCCAGCCAGGAGCAGGACACCTGGTCCTATGCAGCTTCTGCCATCCACTCCATGGGCAAGTCACTCACTGTCCTAAGGCTCGGTCCTTCATCTCTGGGGAAAATGGACCAGCACACCCTGCCCTGCCCACTGCCCAGCCTGCCAGGAGTGTCTGATGAGGTCTGGCAGGTGCTGAGGCCCTGTGGATCCCACAGATTGGGCTGCATCCTGGCATCAGGCAGAGCCCCCAGAGGGAGCTCATCCTGTCTTCAGGCGAGTGGGACAGCTGCACCAGGCCTCAGGAGGATGGCGCTCTGGAGACTTCTGGCACATGCCTCAGTTCTCTGCCGACTGAGAAGATAGTCTCTGAAGCCCTCAGGGCTACCTTCCTGGCCACTAAGCAACCTGTAGGCCTGGACTTCCTGCCCAGAACCTGAGCCAGCAGCCAACAGGAGGTGCCAGGAGCCTTTCAGAGCTTGGAAACAACAGGAAGGGCAGAGGCTGTGTGGCTGGGGGCGGGCAACTGGCCAGCTCTGGGAAGGTGATGCAGGGCACCGCCAAGGCTCTCCCAGGGGCAGCCCACGGTCCCAAGGTCAGGGCTCGGCAGGAGAGTGGCCTGAGCATCCCAACCCTGTGGGTGACAGCGGCCTGGAGGTCTCGAAAAGAAAGGGGTTCCCAGCCCGGTACCCCAGGATCAGAGGGTGGGAGCGGGGCCCTGTCCGGGAAGTCTTTCAACTCTTCTAGGAAGGGGGTTCCGGGTGGCACCGGGCTGGGGTCCAGGACTCAGGGAGGGTGGGGCCCTGGTCCTGGGCGGGTCCTGCTCCAGCTGCAGGCCCCGGGACGGGGCAGAGGCCCGCGGGCCGGGCCAGCGTGGGAGCCAGGTCTTCGGCCGCTCCACCCTCCCGCCCTGGGGTCCCACGCCCGGCCCCTCGGATATGCCCAAGCCCCCCCGGCAGATTCGGTTGCGCTCGGTTCCCCCGCCGCCAGCCCGAGTTTACCTGCCCTGCCGCCGCCGCCGCAGCCGCCGTTGTTGGACCCGCCGCCCTGCCCCCAGCCACCGCCCCGCCGCCCGGGATTGGTTGTCGGCCGTCCAATCAGAAGGCCCCGGAGCGTGGGCGCACGTTTCCGGCGGGCGCACCGGAAGCCGGCGCGCCGGGCTGCGCCTGCGCAGTGCGCGCCGCGGGCCTGGTTCCAGCGGAGCTCCGGTCCTGGGCGGTCGTGGGGCCGGCGTGGTCAGTCGGCTCTGGGAGCGCAGAGGCGACGGGCCGGGGCGCGGCCTGCAGGATGCCTGAGATCAGGGTCACCCCGCTGGGTGAGTGGGGCGTGGGGAGGGGCCGGGGGAGCGCGCCGGCTGGGTCAGTGTCGGGGCCGTGGAGGGAGGGCGAGGTCGCCCGAGCAGCCCTGCCCGGCCGTCCCTGGACGGCGGGCGTCTTGTGGAGGCGCGGGGTCTCCGTCCTCGCCGCGCCCGCGCCCGCCTCGCTTCGCGCGGGCTGATGCTTCAGGCCCCTGGCGCCTCTGCCCCTCGCCGCTCATTCTGCTGCCACCTCCTGCGTCCGTCTCCGCCCGGTCACCTGCAGCCTCCGTGTGCCCGTCTGGAGATCCGCCCTCAGTTCAGCCCTTGTTTTACTTGACGTCTGCAACGTTAAAAAAAAAATAGCTCTGCTTTTTGTAAAAGGTGTAAACGCACGCTTTTAAAAGGCCGAGCAGCAGAAAACAGCGCAGAGGAGGAAAGATCACTCCGAATCCAGGCGTTAGTTACCATTTCGGTAGCCAGCCGTCCCGACGTCTCTGGGCGTTCTTGGTGCACGCATAGCATGTGCTGGTCTGGAACCTGCGTCCTTCACTGGGGCGTGTGTTGGGAGCAGCTTTCCCTACAGTTGTCCCACGCAGCTCCAACGTGCTTTCTAAGGGTGCGAGCTCTACCTCAGAATAGCCCACCCAGCCCCCCGGTGTGGACATCGAGCTGTTGACAACCACAGTGAACGCCCCTACCCCCGGCCTGCTGGGTCAGAGCACACATTCCACAGTGCCATACGCATCATCTCCCCCTGTGGCCTCTCGTAGGGCTGTTGGCACTGGGTCACCTTGGCCCTGCACCCTCCTCTGCCCCTGGCTCCTCTCCAGAGCCCTCTGCGGGACCCTTCTCCTAGCCCCTTTCCCACATGGTCCCTCTTCTCACCCCTCACTGTCCTCGAACAGTCCTATCATTTTACTGCTCCTCTTACCCCAAATCTGCACCTGGGTGTGCCCCCAAGGTCCTTCCGCCACAGCACCATCAAAGCAGAACCACTTCTGCTCCACTCTCTCGCTTCGCCAGTTTCTGCCTTGAGGGCTCTGTGGTCACCTGGGCCAGATTTGGAATCTTTCTGGGTCACTCAGGGCCTTTGCACAGCTGCCCCATCATCCTGGCTGTCCTCCTCCCCCATGCTTGGAAGTTGTCTTCCCAGGGAGAACTTGCCCGTCGTGGTTCTGGAAGTTTCTGGGTGCCCTTCCCTGCATTATTTTCCTCCATGGTGCTGACCTCCACCTGATGCCCTCAGTGTGTGTCCTACCTACGTGGTCATCGTCTGTCTCCTTGTCCTGGAACATCAGTTCCCCACGGACTTGGTGTCTCCATTGTCTTCTGAGTCCTGCCACCTCCTGTGTGCCCTAGACTCTGTCCCCCATGTCTGCCCAGTTCAGGCCTCTCTCTCTGCTCCTGGGATCATTGTGGGTGCTCTTAGTCTGGCGGCCTAAGAGGTGGGCTCTGGAATCCAGAAAACTGTCCTTGGCTCCATGCTGAGGTCCATGTGCCCATGGGTTAATCCTGTCTTCTGTGGCTTCACGTCTTCATCTGTAAAGAGGGGTGGTTCTTCTTCCGCAAATGTTTGGAGGGCCTCTGAGCCAGGCACTCTTCTGGGCTGGAGGTGCGGCAGGTGGCAGACAGCTGAGATCCTGCCTTCAGAGAGGCACGTCCTGGTGGGAGCAGCAGCAGGCCTGTCAGAGACCTTGAGGCCACCAGCTGTGGCTGGGCTACTTGAGGCGGGCAGGCGAAGCTCTTGGCTGGCATCACCTGCTGTTGTCACGGGTGACTGAAGCTTCTCGAGGACCAGCCTGTGTCCCACTCTGGGCCGTGGCCCAGTCACCTGGTGTGTGTGGTGCTGACTGAAGGTTCAGGTGGCCAGTTGTAGAGTTCAAGAGGGAGAGCAGGTCATTTGCTGTCATTAGGGCTTGCAAGGCCATGTCCCTTTCCTTCTGGACCCCACCTCCAGTGGAGGTGACAGATGGCCATATGAGGTGGCTGAGGTGTGCCCTGCCAGGGGAAGGTTTAAGGGCCTGGAGCATTTGGGCAGGGCCTGGAGGTCAGGAATGTGGATGGGACTCACGTTACCGTCTGGGCTGGGGGGGTGCCCTGAGGGGCACGGTGGCGAGTCCATGTCGCCCATGTGCCCCCGAGTTGAGGTGTCTGCACTGGGGCCACCATAGTTGGCTGTTGCTGCACAGCGGGGGCCATGTTCCCCTGCCTGAGGGCTAAAGCCACACAGGTCTCCCTCTGGAGTGGCACCACCAGGAGGTGCCTGATGCCTCTTGGTGGCAGGTCCTCGGGGAGGGGGCCCCACAGCCCAGATGTGATCCCAGCTGAGGTTTCGGGAGAGGTGGTGAGTTCCCGCAGAACACTGGCTTGCCTCTGTTGGTGCTGAGACCACAGTCCAGCACCCGTTACTCAGTCCCAAGGCTGCAACCTTGAGAGGGGAGGGCCTTCTTCCATCTGACCCTGGGCAGCAGTGGCAGGGCCTGAGGTTGGAGGTGTACATGGGCTAGAGCTAGCTTGGTGGCCTTGACGCTTTGTCCCTTGCCTGCCCAGGTGTGGAGGTGGTGATCCTTCTTGCCTCACATGTTGTCCACCCAGCAGCCATGGGGGTTGTTTCCCTAGCCCACTAAGGGCTCTGCAGGGTCAGAGACCCAGGGTGCCCAGTGGGGGTCTGGGGCAGGTGGCTGGGCCTTGGCCTTGGGGCTGGGGCCACAGCTTGCAGCAGCAGGGGAGGGGCCCTGGGGGAGGCAGTGGGGGGAAGGGAAAGAGGGGTGGCACCTCTCATCCTGCCCTCTCGTGCAGGGGCCGGCCAGGATGTGGGCCGAAGCTGCATCCTGGTCTCCATTGGGGGAAAGAACGTCATGCTGGACTGCGGGATGCACATGGGCTTTAACGATGACGTGAGTCCTACAGGCGGGCAGCTCGAGGCACCCATGGGCTGGGGAGGGCCCATCACCCATCCTGCTCCTTGTCGTTGTCTGCAGGACCTCGGGCCTTGGAACCTCTGACTCTGACCCATGGAGTGGGGACAGTGGGCAAGGGGGCAGTGGTAGAAGGCAGGTGGGTCTAAGGTCACAGCATTCCTGGGCAGCCCCTCACCATCACTTGACAGTGGGGTGGGGCACCCTGCATGAGAGGTCAGTCTGAAACAGAGCGGAGGCTCATAGGCTCCTGCAGGGTCGTGTGGAGTGGGTCTGGGGCACCCCAGACTGGGCTTCTGGCTCTGTCACTGGTCCTGCAGTTTGACCCCTTCCCTGCCTTCTTGGAGGCCATGAGCAGTCAGTGATCCTGGTGCAGCCCTTTGGGGTAGGAGTGCAGTGTCCGGGCTCAGCCTATGCCCTGATTCCCTCCTCCAGGGCTGCTTCTGGAGCCCTGGCTGCCTCCGTGGTCACCTGGAGACCTCGGCAGCCTGCTGCATTCTGACCTTTTCTCTTGGCTTTTCAGAGGCGCTTCCCTGACTTTTCCTACATCACCCGCAACGGCCGACTGACTGACTTCCTGGACTGCGTGATCATCAGGTGGGCACCCATTGGCTGCTGGTGATAGTGCTGCACTGTGCTGGCTCGCACCTTCCCCACCTTGAGGACCCTCAGGAGCCCAGGAGAGCTGCTTGGGGCCTGTGGTGGCCACCAGCCTGGGTTCTGTTCCAGGTTGTCTGCATGGCTGACCCCCAGGGCTGGCCCTCTCTGCCTCTGGACGCTGGTCCCAGAGGTGGCATCTTTGCTTATGGTCACAGGTGTTCACAGTCAGCCCAGTGGAGCTGAGCTTGTCTGTTGGCTGTGCCCCTGAATGTCATGGACGAGAGCCCCAGGTGCCCCAGGAAGATGAGGCGTGTCAGGCCTCCCTGGTCACGGTCGACCTCCCGGGCTGGCTGAATGGAGCTCCCAGCTTCCCTCCTCTTGCCTCATGCGGTGCCAAGACAGTACACAAACATCTCTGGGGTGTAGTCTCTCTCACGACCCTGCCCTTCACCACGTGGCTTAGATGACCACTCTGGCCTCGCCTTCACCCTAGCCCTAGCCCTAACCTCCTGTTGCAGAGGGCCCACTGACCCAAGGCAGCCCCCCTCCGCTGCCCTGAGGCTCCTCTGGCCTCGGTTCCTTCTTGGCATGCGCTCATGCCCACGGGTCTGCCGCTTCGACGGCAGGACACAGCACTGCTGTTCCCTCTGCCCTGACGCCTTTCCAGGCCTCATCCTGGCACTGTCCCAACTCTTTCCTGCCTCAGTTCATGGGCTGCAGGGGTCTTCCTGACCACCCCCGCAAAGATGGCAATTCTCCTCCTGGTATGCTCTCCTTAGCTGCTTTCTCTTTCACAGAATCTCACCGTCTGGTACACGTTTCAGCTGTTGCTTATTGCTTGACTAGTTATTTAGACTGTGAGTTCCAGGAAGGCAGCAGTTTTTGTGTCTTTTGCTTATTCCTCACTCTTGTAGTTAGGACAGTGATGCGTGGTAGGCACTCAATGAATGAGAGAATGGGTGGAATGACCACGAGCCCAAGGCTAGTGTGGAGGACCTGTGGGGGTGGGGGCTCAGTGGGGGAGCAGTGGCCCTGGGCTGACCAGTGCTGCCCCCCCCCAGCCACTTCCACCTGGACCACTGCGGGGCGCTCCCCTACTTCAGCGAGATGGTGGGCTACGACGGGCCCATCTACATGACCCACCCCACGCAAGCCATCTGCCCCATCCTGCTGGAGGACTACCGCAAGATTGCCGTGGACAAGAAGGGCGAGGCCAACTTCTTCACCTCCCAGATGATCAAAGACTGCATGAAGAAGGTGGTGGCTGTCCACCTCCACCAGACAGTCCAGGTCGGGATCCTGTACAGACCCCGCCTCACTCACTCTTCCGTCCGGCACTGTGGGGCCACCAGGAGGCAGCAGTGGGCAAGCACCCCGGGTCCCAGCCTAGATTGGGCCTGTGGGCCACTGTGAGCCGTGTGCCGGTCGAGCATGTGGGGCCTCTGCCCCTCACCCACCTCTGTGCTTGAGCCCATGAAGGAGGCCGGAGAGGGACACCTGTGCCCTCTGAGTGCCGTGTGGTCTGAGAGTACCGGCTGGGCGGGGAGATGGGCGAGCCCCACGAGGCCCCAGGTGCAGGCTGCTGGTTTGGGCTGCATCTTAGTAACTGTTGGGCGCGGGTCACGGAGGAAGCAGAAGGTTTTAAGCAGGCAAGTGACGTCGAATTTGGTAAAACTTATCACAAAGCTTGTGGATCTCTCCTCAGAGTCTGTAGGTTTTGCTCCTTGTTAGGTGCCTCCACGTTTTGGGTCACTTTATCCTGGTTGAACCCTTTTGTCACCATGAAGTGTATGTCTGTCTTTAATCACGCTTTTCCTTGAAGTCTATTTTTCTGGTGACATAGTTACACCATCCCTACTCCCACCTTCAGTTAGTGTTTTCGTAGAGTATCTTTTTCATCTTTTACTCTCACCCTTCTACATCATATTTTTAAAGCTTTTTCTTTTTTTTTCTGCTTCATCTCCCCAGACCCCCCCGTACATAGTTGTATATCTTAGTTGCAGGGCCTTCTGGTTGTGTACACCGTATTTTAAATGTGGCTTTTCTAAGCAGCATGTAGTTTGGGTTTTTTAAGTCCAGCCTGATAACCTGTACTTTATTTTTTTTTGCTTCGCCCTGAGCTAACATCCTTTGCCACTCTTCCTCCTTTTTTTTTGGTAAGGAAGTTGGCCCTGAGCTAACATCTGTGCCAGCCGTCCTCTACTTTGTATGTGGATGCCTCCACAGCATGGTTGACAAGTGGAGTAGGTCCGCGCTGGGATCCAGACCCACAAACCCAGGCTGCCGAAGCAGAGCGCGCGCAACTTTAACCCCTGGGCCACGGGGCCGGGCTCCTTGATGACCTGTACTCTGGATGGAGCATCTGGAGTCCACACTCAATAAGATGAGTCGGGCTGAGCTGCACACTCTTCCTGTTTGCCTCCTATTTGTTTTGCCTGTTTTTTTCTTTCCTTTATTGCATTTTTTGGGCTATTTTTTAAACTCCATTTCTTCTTTTATTTGATTGGTAATTACATGCTTTCTGACTTTCTCAGTGGTGGTCACAGAACATGTCCACGACAACAAAAGCCTAAAGGCGTACCTGGGACTTTGTTGCTTCCCTGGACAGCGCAGGGGTCTCGCAACGTCTCTTTTTTTAAAGAGGTTTTCTTTTTTTTTTTTTTTGGAGGAAGATTAGCCCTGAGCTGACATCTGCTGCCATTCCTCCTCTTTTTTTGCTGAGGAAGACTGGCCCTAAGCTAACATCTGTGTCCATCTTCCTCTACTTTATATGTGGGACACCTGCCACAGAATGGCTTGCTAAGCAGTGCCATGTCTGCACCCGGGATCCAAACCAGCAAACCCAGCGCTGCCGACGCAGAACATGTGCACTTAACCGCTGCGCCACCGTGCCCGCCCTCGGAACGTCTTAAAGCCACGTACTTCTCCCGACTTATAGGCTGTCGTTCTGTGTACTTTAATTCCCTCCATGTGTGGGGACGCAGGAGGACGTCATCACTGATGCTGGTGAAGTCATCGCTGCCTCTACCCTTCCTCTCGTCCCTCTCTACTTCCTGTGTTCTCCACTTTTTATTTAAATAGAATTCTAGGTTCTCTCAGTACTTTGAGGATGTCTTCCCATCTGCTGTTTGGAAGAGAATCTGTTCTCTTGCACTGCATGTAGGATTACATCCTTTTCTCTGGGTTGTGGCGGGTGTGTCACAGTGACCTACGTGGTGCACTCTCCCTGTGTGGCTCAGGGTGTGAGGCCTCTTGCATCTGCAGCTTCATGACTTCCCTCGGGCTCCTCCAGTGCGGCTCCCATCCGTCCTTCCTCCCCGCCGCTGGCTCCAGGGAGCTGAATGCTCCATCTTCTCGCTCTAGACCCTCTCTCATCCTTGTCTTTCTGTGCTTCGTCCTGGATATTGCCTCATTAATTGTCTTTTTGGTTTTGTATAATACACTTAACTTCATACGTTGAATTCTTAATTTGGGTTAGTATAGTTTCTGGTTTAGAATTTCCACTTTTTTAGTAGTTTCACTTTTTAAAATAGTCTACTAGCTTGCCAACATTCTTAGTCCTACTTCTTACCTCTTTGAATATGTTAATCCCAGTCCTCTGAAGGCCCGTCTGAGCTCCAGGAACCTGGCGTCTGCTTCTCTGGATTGTTGTTCCCCTTGTTTCCTGTCTGAATTGTGTCATCTCTTGTCTGGTTGCTTTTTATTGACAACTAGATGTCGTGTGTGAAAAGCAGGAAGTAATGGAAGCTTAGGCCAGCGTCCTCTACTGCCACTGCCTCTCCAGTCTCCACCTCCCTGCCCCTCTGCTGTCCACCACTGACCACCTGCCCAGCACAACCTGCAGGCCTGAGTCAGCCCTCTCCTCTGTAGGTGGATGATGAGCTGGAGATCAAGGCCTACTATGCAGGCCACGTGCTGGGGGCAGCCATGTTCCAGATTAAAGTGGGCTCAGAGTCTGTGGTCTACACGGTCAGTGGAGGGACTTGGGGCAAGGGGGGGTGGCTTCCTGGCTGGGTAGAGGGAACACCTTCTTTACTGCCACCTTCTTTGCCAGGGTGATTATAACATGACCCCAGACCGGCATTTGGGGTAAGTAGGCCGATGCATCTGTTTCATCCTTAGGGTCCCCCAGGAGTGCAGGGACCCTCAAGCGTGTGCTGGGGACCTGAGCAAGTGGTCAGCATGTCAGTGTCCCCCATGTGTCCTCCCCAGTGAGGCAGTCTCTTGTCTCTCAAGTGTTGCCCGTGACATTTGGCGGCCGGGCCTGTGCAGGAGGCCATGGCTATGTATGGGGCTGGGGTCCAGTTTGCTGCTCCCAACCTTGCAGCCCCACCCACCTCTATTCTAGAGCCGCCTGGATTGACAAATGCCGCCCCAACCTGCTCATCACAGAGTCCACGTACGCCACGACCATCCGGGACTCCAAGCGCTGCCGGGAGCGAGACTTCCTGAAGAAGGTCCATGAGACTGTGGAGCGTGGTGGGAAGGTAGCGGCTGTGGGTGGGCCCCGGCCATGTGCCCATCCTGACCATGTGGCACAGGTCCTTCTCGCAGTGTCGGCTGCCCCGGCATGTCATGGGATGCGGGTGCTGTGTTCTGGGCGTGGTGGGAAGAAGGTTTGCTTGGCATTCGGAGGAAAAACTCCCTCTGAAGACCCTCCAGTGGGGTGTGTGTTTGCCCCCCATAGCTCAGATCCCAGTATAGGGCTGGCCAGAGTGTCCCCCATGGTCACTTCCAGACAGAGGGTGGCTGGGAGCAAGACTCGGGGGCAGAGTTGGGGGGGGCCCCGCCTGTAGTCCACACTGGGCCTCTGGCTCTCAGGGATGCCTGACCGTAGCCTCTGAGTGGGTGCAACCTCCAGCCACTCGAGGTGCCAACACAGCCAGTTTCCACAGCAGCTGCTCCCTGCAAAGGTGGCCCCAGGGAGAAACTGCTGCCCACTGTGCTCAGATGTGGGCCCAACCGGCGTGAGCAGCATGGTCAGGGGCTCCTGCCCAGCCAGCCTTGGCTTCCCCTGCAGGTGCTGATCCCCGTGTTTGCACTGGGCCGCGCTCAGGAGCTCTGCATCCTGCTGGAGACTTTCTGGTAGGTGTAGCCGGGACAGCTCCTGGAGCCCTGGCCTGAATGGGCAGTAGAGAGCGGGATGGCTGCGCCTGTCCAACTAGGCTGTCCACACAACCTGCGTCCCCAGGGGGCCTCAGCCTGGCTCCAGGCAGAGCACAGGCTGCAGGAAAGTCAAGGCAGTACTGGCTGCTGTTGGGTGCAGTGCAGCATCCGAGGTCAGGATGCCCTGTGTCTGGGGGAGCCTGCTTGTGTGCCACATGACCCATGGGCCTGAGGCCTCTGATGTGCGGGCACTGTCGTCCTGCACTGAGCTCTCCATACACGTGCTCTGTAACCCCCTCCGTCAGCCCTGACATTTTACAGGAAGCAGCGGGCTGAGGGCACCACCTGCCCAGCCCATGGGGGTGGGAGACAGCAGGGAGCCCAGTTCTTTCCGCTGGACTCAACCCAGGTAGAGGGCGTGGGGGCGACCCAGCAGTCCTGTGCTGGCCACCTCCACCACGGCCCTGGCACGGCCCACAGGGAACGCGTGAACCTGAAGGCCCCCATATACTTCTCCACGGGCCTCACGGAGAAGGCAAACCACTACTACAAGCTCTTCATCACCTGGACCAACCAGAAGATCCGGAAGACCTTTGTCCAGAGGAACATGTTCGAATTCAAGCACATCAAGGCCTTTGACCGTGCATTTGCCGACAACCCGGGGCCCATGGTGAGCCCCGCCTCGAGGGACAGGGTGGCTGTCCTGTGCTAGGTTGCCCAGGACCAGTGCTGGGCGTGCATGTGTCTGCTTGTCCCGTGTTTGGGGCATGTGAGGGGTCCCTGCCTGCAGGTCTCCTGGGGGAGTGGGGCACACCGTGCTTGGGGGAAGACGGGAGGATAGAGGGTGCAACCTGTGGCAGGGCCAGGGTCAGCAGGCTCTGAGGACGGGAGGGGTGGGGCTCTCCTGCCCTGACTGCCCCCATGCCCGCCCTGTAGGTTGTGTTTGCCACACCAGGGATGCTGCATGCTGGCCAGTCCCTGCAGATCTTCCGGAAGTGGGCAGGAAATGAAAAGAACATGGTGAGGGGTCTGGGCCCCAGGGCCGGCTCCCAGGAGGGCCTGTGAGGTTGGGCAGAGGTTGGGGAGTGGGGACTCCCCTGGGCTTGGGGACACTGCCGTGTCGGAGGGGGCTCAGTACCCTGGGACCCAGTATCTGACCCAGGCAGTTCAGACTCTCACTGCCTCGGCCTGTCTGTGCCAGGCAGGAAGGCCCCCTGGCCTCCTGACCAGCTGACTTGGTGGTCAGGCCTGGGCGGGCTTCTGTGAGGACCCCAGAGCTTGCCCAGGTCTGCAGCAGGGCTTGGAAGGGGCAGCCGCTGGCCAGGGGAAGGGGTCTCCACCAACGGTTCAGGTTCAGATGAGCAAAAAGGTGGGGTGAGGGGATATGCAGGGTGCAGGCAGCCACTAGCTCCATTCACCCTCCCCTACAGGTCATCATGCCCGGCTACTGCGTGCAGGGCACCGTGGGCCACAAGATCCTCAGTGGGCAGCGCAAGTTGGAGATGGAGGGACGGCAGGTGGTGAGTCCTCACCTCTCCCCACCAGCTCTAGACTCCCTCTTGGGTGTGATGGGGAGCCTCAGTGCCCATTGCTTTTGATGATGGCCCTTGTGTGCTGTGATGCTGCAGCTGGAGGTCAAGATGCAGGTGGAGTACATGTCCTTCAGTGCTCACGCCGATGCCAAGGGCATCATGCAGCTGGTGGGCCAGGCGGAACCTGAGAGCGTGCTTCTGGTGCACGGCGAGGCCAAGAAGATGGAGTTCCTGAAGCAGAAGATTGAGCAGGAATTCCGTAGGCAGCCCGGGGTGGGGTGGGCTCAGCCAGTGCAGAGGGGATGTGGGCAGGGCCAGCTGGAGGACTGAGGCTCTCTCTGCCCGCCCTGGCTTAGGGGTCAACTGCTACATGCCAGCCAACGGTGAGACGGTGACGCTGCCCACGAGCCCCAGCATCCCTGTGGGCATCTCACTGGGGCTGCTCAAGCGGGAGATGGCGCAGGGTATGCGGGGCAGGGTACACAGAGTGGGGTGGGGGGGGCACAAGCTGAGTAAGGAACCCCTTGACAGCTCCAATCCCTGCCCCCTTCCCCTCAGGGCTGCTCCCCAATGCCAAAAAGCCCCGGCTGCTGCACGGCACCCTGATCATGAAGGACAGCGTGAGTGTGCGCGGATGGGCACTAGATGGGAGGAGGGGGGTTTCTCCCATGCTCTCTGACCTGCCCCTGCCCCGCAGAGCTTCCAGCTCGTGTCCTCAGAGCAGGCCCTCAAGGAGCTGGGCCTGGCCGAGCACCAGCTGCGCTTCACCTGCCGCGTGCACTTGCATGACTCACGCAAGGAGCAGGAGACGGCTGCGCGAGTCTACAGCCACCTGAAGAGGTGGGCACCCTGTCCCAGCCCTGGGGGTGGGGCGCAGAGGGAGCAGGTGAGTGACAGGGTCTCACTGTGCCTCCCTGTAGCGTCCTCAAGGACCACTGTGTGCAGCACCTTCCTGATGGCTCTGTGACCGTGGAGTCCATCCTCATCCAGGCCGCTGCCCACTCAGAGGACCCAGGCACCAAGGTGCTGTTGGTCTCCTGGACATACCAGGTAAGAGGTGGGGCCCAGGGGTCCTGCACCTGGCAGTGGGTCGGGACAGTCAGGATCACCCCGTCACCCTGGGCTGCCCAGGTGCGGGGGATGGGGAGGATGGGACAACAGCCCCCTCTTGCCTCTGGCTATAGGATGAAGAGTTGGGGAGCTACCTCACGTCACTACTCAAGAAGGGCCTGCCACAGGCCCCCAGCTGAGGCCAGCTGACTGCCAGCCAGCCATCTCTGCCCTTTGCCCAGCTGGAGGAACCTGGGCTTCTGCTCAAAGACTGCGTCTGTGCCCCAGGTCTTGCCTCTGTGTCCTGGATGTGAGTGGTAGCCCTTCTCCTCAGGGACAAGACCCTAGTGTCATGTGCCTCCCTGAGTGGCCGTTTTTGGCTGAAGAAATAAAAGGGCCTGAGGACCTCTTCACCTTTTATTTCTACTCCCTGACTCCCAGGAGATGGGTGGGGGCTCCCGAGGTATTAATTTCCAATAGACAGAACCGAGGCTACTTGGCTGTCCCCTTCTTGGTGCTTGCAGCCTGCCACTGTGGCAGCCCAGCCAGGGCACCCAGGCGTTGGGGACTTCAGGCAGGCACGAGCTAACCAGAGGCAGCAGGCCACTGCAGCTCCAGGCGGTGGAGTGCTTGACAGTTCAGGCTGGTCCCTGCTGGGCACAGTGGCAGGCAGAGCTGGGCAGGGTCCAGCGGCTGGGCCTAGTGTGCCATGGCTGCCCTGACCATGGCTGGGCACCCGAGGGTCATCTGTGGCTTCTGTGCTGTGGATCCTGCAGGACATAGGCCAGGAGCTTTGGGGCCACAGGAGGCAGGACCTGTGGACAGACCCTACGTCAGTTTGGGGGCAGGGGGTTGTCTGTAGCAGCTGGGCTGCAGAGCCCCCGCCTTTGCCCCAGGGTTCAAGCCCCTCCCCACCGCCTCCTGGAGCCCCCTCTCTGCCACCCTCCCTGACTGGAAGCTCACTCAGAGGGGCCAGGTCAGGAGTGGGGCTTGGGCTGAGGGGTTGTGGCCGCAGAGAAAGTGGGCACCTCACTCCAGGCCGCCTGCCTTTGGGCCTCTGGTCTCTGGGCTGAAGTCATCTGGCTGACGGTCCCACTGGGCCCAGGCTGGATTTCCAGTTGCTAAGATGACAGATGAGAGCTATGATGGCGCTGTCACCAAGAGCCCCCTCCCCCAGTGAGGACCCAGCCCTGAGAGGGGATCAATCAGTGGGTACAGACAGGGCCCTTCCCAGGCCACCTCCTCTTACCAAGGTCCCCATGGCCCCCGTAAAGCACTGACTTCAGGAACAAGCCATGGGCTGGGGCCACACGCGTCTGGTGCCTGCCCAAGGGGTCCCGGCTCTCCAAAATCCTCTTCACCTGAGCAGGCGTCAGAGCCCCCAGCCCCACAGCCACCAGTACAGCCGTCATCCTCCGTACCTGCAACCCAAGGCCGAGACTGCCACAGTGGCCTGAGCCCCGCCCCTGCCCCTGGGAGGCCCCAGGACAGAGCCCACCTGTCTGTACAGGAATGACTGGCTCTCGAACTCCAGGCTCCAGAACCGCAACCTCCTGGAGAGACAGGCACCTGTGACATCTGGGACACAGGCCAGCCCCAGCCCACAGTGTGGCCCTGACAGGGAGGGAACGGGACAGGGGTCACGGGGAGATTAGTTCCCACCCTCTCTTCCACCCCAGGGACCTCCACTGACCACCCTACCTCTAAATGAAACCAGTGGGAGGGAGATTAAAACCAGACAACTAATGCTTTCGAGGGGGAGGGACAACAGGGTCTTCTGGGGGCCTTGGCTGTAGGGACCAGGCCCTCAGGTGGAGGTGCTGCTGAGGCTGAGGTCCTCGTCTGGGCTTTGGGGCAGCTGAGGGAAGGGAGCATGGCCAGCTCATCTGCCAGAGACCCAAGCCTCAGGCCAGAGGTTCTTCAGTGTGAGTCTAAGGCTGGCCATGCAGAGGTCTCTTCTCCCTCCAATCCTGGCCCAAACTGTCCAGGTTCTGGAAGTCAGTAGCTGCCATGTGGCTGGAGGCCCCTGGGACAGTGCTAGAGGCAGTGGAACCATCCCCGCTGCTGGGCTGGGCCAAAACCACTAGCCTGGTGCTTCTCCTACGTGGGGCTTTTTAGCAGCTGCCCAGATCCAACTGCTGGGCAGCAAGCTCTGGGCAGGGCAGGGTGCCCTCGGAGAAAGACAGCCTTCTGTTCTCTCTTCCCAGCCTGGCAGGGACCCCAGCCCAGGGGAAAGGCACAGTTGCAGGTTCATGGGTGCCACTCAACTGCCTGGCATGCCCACAACAAGGCCTCACAGGTGCCCAGGGATCCCCAAGTCCAGCCACATCCTGCCTCTGCACCACCCTCGCCAGGGAAGGTGCTGGAGCTCAATCCAGCCCCCATAGCCTCCAGACAAGCATGCAGGCCACCCTTCCTCACCTGCTCTCCTGCGGGAGGACAAAGGGGCTGGGCAGGTCAGGGGACACTGAGGCTCGGCGCAGTGTGCGCACTGAGCTTGTGGTTGGGCTGCCAGCCGATTGGAAGGCGCTGAAGTCATGTGTCCCCAGGAGGTGCTGGGCAGCCTCCTGCATGGCAGCCACATCCAAGCTGCTGCGAGGAGTCAGGTGAATGGTCAGGAGAGAATAGCCGGCAGGTGGGCCTGGCACCCCTCCCACTCACCCTGACACCCACACTCACTCTGCTCGCAGCGCCCAGCACCGGTTTTGTTCAAAGACGGACAGCTGGTCAGGCTGGGGGCAGCCAGTGGCCAGGCGGTATAGATAGGTCCTGGAAGTGGCTGAGTAGCGGGCATGGAAGTCGCTGGGCACACGGAAGGCCTGGAGTACCCTGCGGGAGCAAGGCCAGGCACACCAGAGTGACCCCGCCAGGCCAAGTGACACCTTGGTATCCTGTTTCATCACTCCTGAGCAAGTTCTGTCCAGACACTAAGTCCTTCCCAACCTGCGGTCTCCATCCATAGTGGACGAGTAGGGGGCAGGGGAGAGCAGAGTGATGCTCACCGGATGGCCGGGTGCCTCAAGTGGGTGTTGAGGGCCTTAGCCAGGACCTCAGGGGAGAAGGGCGGTTGGCCTGAGCGGCGCTGGACGTCCAGGTGCGCCGCGTTGCTCAGGGCGTGGACCCCGGCATCCGTGCGGCTGGAGATGGTGAGCTTGACCGGCACGACTGAGTTCAGCCGCTCTGCGGCCTCCTGCGGGGACAGAGCCGCCGGGGGCGGGGCGAGAAGCTCGGGGCGAAGACTGGAGCCGCGGGGGACGGCTCTCCGAACCCCTATGGGCGCGGGGGTTCCCATCTGCCCCTCCCCGGGGTCGCCCTCCTCCATCCCTGCAGCCGCCGGCGGAGCTCACCTCCAGGTAGTTCTGGACCCCGATGGCGCGCTGGGCGCCCCTCACGGCCGCGACCCCGCTGCGGGGAGAGGCAGGGAAGTGAGCGCTCGGAGGCTGCAGCCCCGGGCCCGCCCCGCTCTCTGAGCCCTACGCGGTCGTCCCTTCCCGGTGTCCGCCCGAGGCCGCTGAACTTAGCGCCCGCTCTCCCCTAGGGCCCCGGGTCGCCGCTCTCCGGGTCAAGCTCCGGGCTTCCCGCGGCGCCGGTCTACCCGTGGGGGCGCGGGGACGGCGGGAGTTCCGGGGACGTACTTAAAGTCCGTGCCCAAGTACTGGAAGTACACGAGGTAGCGCGTCCGCACCGAGCCCGCCGCCGCGCCCGAGCCCATGGCGAAGCGAGACCAGGCGGGGCCGTACCGGACAGGGCACAGCCGGACCCGCCGCTGCGGGACCGGTCTCGGGCCCACGTGGACTCCCGCGGGCGCGCACGTACCCTGACCACGCCCCCAGTCATCCGCACGCCTGCGCCCTGCGTTCGCCCCGCCCCGGCAGGCCGCCCAGGGCAGGCGCGGAGGCGGGGCTAGGTTTAGGGACCACGTGCAAAGTGCCGGCCCGCTCCGGAGCGCGAGGGCCGGATCCGGCAGCCGCGCTCGGGGAGACACTCTCTCAACCTCGCGCCGACCCGCGGGCTCCTGCGTGCACTCACCCACTAGCCCACCGCTCATCTCCGTCCTCCCGGAGGGTGTCCGTCTGCTGCGTTCCGGGCAAGCGGTTTTTGCAAACTCCCCAAGTTGTGCTACGGCCGGATCACTGGAGCGGTGGGGTAGCGGGGGCGTCGCGTCCTCCTGGCGCCCCGCGGCCCGCCCGACGGCTCCCGA
>NC_060271.1:48447445-48458879 GCF_021613505.1 Equus quagga
CAATTCACCGCGGCCGAGCGCCGAGCGCGGTCAGGCGGGCGGGCGCGCGGGCGCCGAGCGGGCCGGGCCGCCGGGGATGCCGCTCGGGGCGCCGCGGTCCTCGTGCCACTGAGCGCCGCACGCCGCCGCAGCCATGACGGTGGAGTTCGAGGAGTGCATCAAGGACTCGCCGCGCTTCAGGTGCGCCCGCAGCGCCGCGGCCCTTTGTGGTCGGCGGGGTGGCCGCCCCCTCGGGCCGCCGGGGACGAGCGCGGGACGGGGGCGTCGGGGCCGCCTTTGCAAGGGCGCGGGAGCCGGTGACGGGAGCCGGAGCACTCTCCTGGACAAAGCGCGCAGCGCCGCGGCGCCGGGGCCGGAACAAAAGACGCCCCAGTGCCGGGCACCGCGCGGAGGGCGCGCGTGGGGGCGGGGCGGCGCAGCCCCCTCTCGGTAGAGCGTCCACCCTTGCTTTGTGTCTGCACCTTCGTGCTGGCCACTGCGCGGGGCTGACACCCCCCAGGCCCTGAGTCCGGCTCCGGCCGGGGTTGTCCGGGTGCGTCTGTCCTGAAGTCTGTCTTAATCCATGTGCCCAGAGCAGTACTGGGGGGACAGACGTCTGGAGCCGCGTCTAGGGCCTGGGTCTGGCTGCCTGGCAGGGGTGACCTGGGGGCCTGGAAAGGTGGGAGCTGGGCTGAACAGACTCGTGTGAGGTTCTGGGCTGTGCAGTCCCTGGGTTTGTGTTTTTAGTCCTTCTTGGAAGGGCAGGCATGGTCATTCATGTGCAGCACATGTTTCAATGCGTGTACATCTGCCTTCACGTAGCACCCCTGTGTGCCAGGTGCACACATGTGAGCTCTGCTCCTCTGCACCCTGCCTTGAGGTGCCAGACCCTGCATGAATGTGTGGGTGTGTTCCACCCGGTGCTGGGGTGCTTGATGCATACGTGTAGACTAGCAATGGTTGCGTGTGCATGCGTCCCCTCGATGTGGATGCATACACGTACTGTGTGTTCATCGTGCACGTATGAGTTTTGCCACTAAACGCACATGTTAGTTTGCGTGTATCCCAGCCCTTGATATACATATCTGTGTACATGTGTGCCCCATATCCACAAGTGCACAAGTCTGTGTGTACACTGTGCCCCTACATGCATGTACACTTGATTGCACATGAACATGTTTACAGTGCCTCCGTGCACATGTGCATTTGGTCACGCATGTGTGTGCGTGCTAGGTCTCTGGGGGTGTGCCAGCGACAGGGCCTGTGCATGGGTGTCTCAGTGGGCCTGGGCATCGCTGCTCCCACCCCTGAGTCCCTAGGGCTAGCTCCTTACACAACCACCTCAACAGGGAGTCAGCAACAAAGGCCTGAGAAGGCTGGGGGTTCAGGGTCAGGGGTCAGCCCAGAGAGTGGCCCCATGCCTTGAGCAGAGGGGCCGTGGGCGGTCCTCTGTGTTCTCCCATCTTCCGTTGCTGACTGATTGAGGGAGGGGGTGTGAGCAGCTTGGACACCCACGATCCTGGGCCCCCAGCACTGCCCACTGTGCTCCAGGGCCCAGGGGCAGGGAGGCATAGCTGGGCCCCACCTGGGGCTCAGTTCTGGCTGAAGCCCCCTAGCCTCGCCCTGGACCCTCACTCAGAAGCCTCATGCTCCTCCTTGCCCTGTCATGTCGTGGGCGCTGGCAGCCTGCTCTCCTCCCGGCCTTTCCTCCTTCACCAGCCTGCTTTGCCTGTGGCGCCCGCAGTGGGAGTGGCGGCTGCCTGGGCTTTGCGTGCCTCCTCCGGCAGGGAGGGGCTGCCCAGGAAAGTGCCAGCCCGGCCTGGGGTGGAAGCTGAGGAGATTCACTCAGACCCTGGATCACAGAGGCCACCCTGGGTGGGTTTGGGGGTTGGGCTGAGATTTGATAGGGGTTTGAGGCTGTCCTGGGGTCCCCCTGTCTGCTCAGCCTCAGGTGCTGGTGAGGATGTAACCTGGACTTCCTGGCAGCCAACCTGGGGCTGCCCGGGTGGGGCTATGCTGGAGGATGTGGTCAGTGATAGGGAGCCAAGTGGCCCCAGCCTTGGGAAGGGACACTCTGCCTGCATGCTCTTGGCTTGGGGAGAGCCCCAGAGCCCCGGGATGCATTTGGCTGGGGGGGTGGGTCCAGACTCTCCCACACAGGCCTGGGGAGCTGCCCACCCCTCCTGCTTGTGCCCCCTCCCCTGGGTGGGGCTTTAGGCGCTGAGTCATAGCTTCGGTGGGGAGCCAGCCACTCCCTCCTCCCCACCCTCCAAGCTGTGAGGAAATCCTGGAGTAAGGGCAGGAGAGGAGGCTTTGGGTCTTTGGGGCCTCCAGGGGGAGAACTGAGGGGCATGGGGCCCCCAGGACAGGACTCTGGCTCTTGGCTCTGCTGAGCACCCACCTTGCCCCCATGAGTACATTCGTCAGCATCTGGCACAGCCCGACCCTTGCTGGTTCTTCAGGGACCAGGCCACCCGACCCCCAAGGACAGCAGCTCTCCTGCAGGGCAGTTGGGGTGGCTGGAGCTCCAGGGACCATGTCTTCCTCTGCAGCATTCTCTCCTGGGTGGGTGGTCCTTCCCTGCCCTGGCACCCTTGGAGGTAGGGGAGAGGCTACGGCAGCGGTCAGGGTCCCCAGGGTCCGAGCCTCCCACAGTTGGCCATGCTTCAGGCCACACCTCCATGCGGTTCGGGCTGGGCAGCTGAAGGACAGTCCTGGGTGGGCTGCGGGCTATCCTACTGGGGCGTGGACAAATGTCCCCTCTCACCCCTCCCTGCTCAAGAACTCAGAGTTCCCTTGGGGGCTGCTCAAAGAGGAGCTGATGTCCTGCCAGAGAGGACAGTGGGGACCTTCTACCTGGGGCTCTCTTCACAGTTCCTAATTGAGGGCACACTGAGCTACGCCAAATGTGAGGGACTAGGTCCCTCCTCCTAGGCCTGGGAAACCCTGGATCACGCCCCTCCCCCACCGGCCAAGGGGGCAGCAAGGGGCCACTAGAACTGGGCGGCCTCCCCTCTGCCGGCCCTGCCCAAGTCTTGTCCCTGGAGGCCTGGCCTGAGCCCCATCCCCATCGTCCCTCGTCCCCCGGAGGCCAGATGGGCCCAGCTCCCAGCCAGCTGAGTGGGTTGGGGGGTGCGCTGGGATCCTGGCCCTGTTTCCCTATTTCCTGTTCCCGGAGCCTTGGGGGGGGGGGTGGTCACGTGCCCAATCCATCTGCCTCTGCCTTCCGGGGATTCTCCGGCCAGTGGCTTCTCTGGTGATGTCATATGTTAACTCTTCCATCCCCGAGGCCGCCCCGTTGTCCGTTGTGGTGTTGCCCCAGTGGGAGCGGGCTCCTCTGAGGCCTGACCCACCCCTCCCTCCAGGCAGACTGTGCCGTTTGGTGTTTTGAAGTGGGGAGAGTTGGAGGGCACCGCTCCGCAGCTGTGGGGGTCTCATGGGCTCTGGCTGAGACAAGTCTGCTCTCGGGTCCCATGGGCCCAGGCCCGGATGGGCTGAAGCAGGAGCAGAAGGGTCAGGGGGTGGGGTCCAGGTAGGGTCTGGGGTCAACTCTGAGTCCTGGAGAGGGGTGAGGGCGGAGCCGAGGGCATGGCCAGTGAGGCTTGGCCTGGCCCTGCTGTGCACCTCCCCTGGGGCTCCGGCCCCTCCCTCTGTCCTCAGGGGCTTGTCTGATCTTCTCTCCCTGGGGCCATGGCAACCAGACCCCAAATGGGGCATCAGAGCCAACTGGGCCTCTTCTTGCCTGGGGTGGTAGTGGGCCTGGGTCTCTGGAATCAGCTGGAGCTGGGTCCCAGTCCCGCCTCTCCTCCCAGGGCAACATCTGCCTCTCCCAGCCTCCATCTCCTGGCTTGTCTGAGGGGCGTGGATGGCAGGTGGGCCCACAGGAGCAAGTAGACATCGGCTGAGCAGTCCCCTCCCACTGAGGACCCCTTTGGGGAGGTGCCTGGGAAGATGAAGGCCCAGCCTAACCTGGTTGGTCTCTAACCACCTCCATTCTAATTGCAGGGCGACTCTCGACGAGGTGGAAACAGATGTGGTTGAGATCGAGGCCAAGTTGGACAAGGTAAGAGGCAGGGTCAGGTATGCCCGGAGGGTCCTGCTCTGCCCCTGCTTCACTCACATTTCATGCAGTCATCCATGTGTGCACGTGAGCCTGCGTGCGTCACACATGGGCGTGCTGCCTGCACATACCAGGCACAGGACGCGGGTCTGTCCCTCGTTTGTCCCAGCTGTGGCCTACCCTACCTGTTCTGGGTGCACATGCTGCATGCACACGTGTGTCTGCCCTGGGTCTCCTCACATGCATGGGGGTGGGCCGTGGAGAGTCCCCTCTGCTGTCTTTAGGGTGGGGACAGCTGCTGTGCCTCTGAGTATCTGGGTTGGGGTCCAAGGGCAGGAGCAGGTCAGGGGAGGAGGGGACAAGCTTCAAAGCCAGAGGGAGGAAGGAGGGGCAGGATCCCTGAGCCCCCTCACTGGCTGTTTCTGCTGACTGTTGGCCAGGACCATGCACCGATCCCACCCCTGGGTTCCCTGCTCGGGGCTTCCCCGTCGTGCTCCAACCTCCTGCTCTGGAGGGAGCCAAGGTCCAGGTGGTGCCACGCTGTCCTCCCAGCGCCAGGCAGTTTTGGGAGGGTGGGCGGGCAGGGGCAGCCCCTCCCCAGCCCAGGGCTGCTCAGGTACAGCTGTGGCCTGGACTCTTGGCAGTGGTAAAGGCTGGTGCTTGCAGGTGACGTGGTGAGTGTTGCTCCCTCTGTCCTGTCCACAGCTGGTCAAGCTGTGCAGCGGCATGATCGAGGCCGGCAAGGCCTATGTCACAACCAACAGGCTCTTCGTGAGCGGCGTCCGTGACCTGTCCCAGCAGTGCCAGGGTGACACCGTCATCTCGGTGAGGGGGGCAGCTGACCTCTGACCTCTGATCTCTAGTCAGGGGCAGGCACGGGCTGGCAGCCCCTCAAGGGTGCCCAGGCCCTGGGAGCAGGTGGGCGTCTGCACTGGGTTACAGGGGCAGCTCTGTGGCCTGTGGGCAGGGAGGTACTGGGCACTTAGGGGGCATGGCTGTCCCATCTGAGTGAGGGGCCTCCCCCCAACCTGCTTCCCCCCAGGAATGTCTGCAGAGGTTTGGAGACAGCCTGCAGGAGATGGTCAACTACCACATGGTAAGCCCAGACCGGGGTGGAGGCCTGTCCAAGGGCACGTCCATCCAGCTTCCTCATCGCTGTCATCCCATCCCAGGCAGCGCCCCCACTGGCTCCCCGCAGGCCCCGCCCAGCCTGGAATGCTCTCACTGGGCTGGCTCAGAGGGAGCTGAGCTGGCTGGCGGCTACGGGAGGAGGCCACGTTTCTGCTCCTTGGTCTGTGGGGGTGGGGCCATCACTGAGGTGTTCTGCTGTGTCCAGGTGAGGGCCAGACAATGAGAAGGTCCTTGGATCCTGGGGATGGGAGGAGGTAACACAACCCAGGGCTGCAGGCAGTGGGGTCTCGAGGTGGGGGAGGCCTTAGAGGTTCATCCAGGGCCCCCTAACTGGGCAGGGCTTCCCAGCCAGGTGGCGGGAGCATCTCCCAGGCTGACCCCACAGCCCTTGGATGACTCCTGACCTCACTGCTGCCTGGGCTGGGCTGGGTCACCTCGAGCCCCTCGGGGGCCCCCATCACAGACACACAGAACAGGGACCAAGGCACACGTAGGGGGGTCAGACCGTGGCCTGGGAAACAGAGCCTCAGACTAAACAAGGGGCCCCACCCCGCAGGGGAAGTTCAGAAATAAACCCGCTCAGGACAGGTCATCCTGCCCTTCTGCCTGTCTATCTGCTACTGGCTAGGGCCCAGCCCTACCCCCGGGTGAGAGGATCTGATTCTGGGTCCAGTCAGTGCTGTGGGGAGGCTCCTCCAGCTCCTGACAACCACTGCACCCCCTCCCCAGGCCAGGTCCCTCAGGAGCTCTGGGCTCTGACCTATCTTTCCACTGCAGGGCTGGTCATCTTCAAGGTGACCTCTCAGGGCCAGGAGGCAGTGGGTGTCGCTTGGTGCCCTATGGGCCAGCATGAGGTGTGGCTGTAGGAGGGGCCATCTGGGACACCTGGGCCTTTTGTCTGGCCGAGAGCCAGGTGGGGGAGACAGGCAGGTGATCACAGCTGTCGCCTCTGGGTGCCAGCCCAGGCCTGGGGGCCGTACCCACTCCCCTGCAAGGCTGGCTCTACTGGAGTGACCAGCTGGGTCCCAAGCAAGCTGAGCGGGGCTTTCCCTGGTTCTCACCTGGGGGATAGGGGCCGGACCCCAACACCCCCACCCTCCCTCGGCCCCCAGATCCTGTTTGACCAGGCCCAGAGGTCCGTTCGGCAGCAGCTCCACAATTTCATCAAAGAGTGAGTGACCCCATGACCCTCAGACCCCCGGGGGAGGCCTGGCCTCTCCTGTCTCTGGGAGGGGTCAGCAGTGACACCTGTGCAGGAGTAGGGAGCAGACGAAACTATGCTTGAACTGGGGAGGATTCTAGAGCTGAGGCCTCCAGGCTCAGGGAGGGGGCGCTCAGCAAGGGCAAGGCTGAGAGGTGGGACGTGGCTGGGGCTGAGGAAACAGCGTGCCTGAAGGGCAGGGCAGGGATCAGGGAGCACTGAGGGCAGCCAGCAGGGCCTCAGGCCAGGGGTGCGGGCCAGACCATGAAGGGACTTAGAGTCATGGTGGGAGGAGGTGGGGCTGGACCGGGGTCTGAGCTTGGCGCCTGCATGTGCAGTTGAGGTGTGTCGGGATCCCCGAGTGGAGATGTCGAGTTGAGTTGGGTATGTGAGTCTGGAGTCTGGGGCAAGGCTAGGGGTCGCTCCAGGCTGCAGTGAACCTGGGAGTAAGGTAGTGGAGGGTGAGGGGGAGGCCTTGAGCCAGGGGAAGGGGCCTGGCTGGAGGGGGAGGGAGGTGAAGCGAAGTGGGGACAAGAGGGATGGTTGCAGGGGCAGCAGGGCTGGGACAGGGAGGCCCTGCCTGGGAGCACAGAGAGTGGCTGGGAACAGAGGGAGGGCATCTCGTGCAGATGGGAGACCCCATGCGCGCCCCTTCTCAGACTCTGACCTAACGCCCACCGGCCGCAGGGATGTGCGGAAGTTCAAGGAGACTAAGAAGCAGTTTGACAAAGTGCGAGAGGACATGGAGCTGTCCCTGGTGAGGAATGCCCAGGCCCCGCGGCACCGGCCCCATGAGGTGGAGGAGGCCACTGGCGCCCTGACCCTCACCCGGAAGTGCTTCCGCCACCTGGCACTGGACTACGTGCTCCAGGTCAGCCACTGGGCATGGAGTGGTCGTGTCCCGGAGGCGGGCGGGAGCTGTTCCTGTGTTCCTGCAGACAGATGGAGCTGGCATCTCTAGGGGCCCCTCTGGCTCGAGAAAACCCGAGATGCCAGATCTTGGGAAGGGACGTGGGGGAGGTGCCCAGGCAAAGGCCCAGAGGTGGAGGTGGGCTGCACACAAGGCCAAGGCTGGGGCTGTGGGCTGCAGGGGGTGGAGGCCTCAAAGATCTTGCTGAGGAAGGGCTTGGAGGGACCTGGAGCAGGGGTGAGAATTCCTGGCTTTGCCTATGGGAGGGACCCTGTCTTGACATGGGAAAGGACTCTGGGACCATGGGAGGGTGGGGCTGGCACAAGTGCAGGGAGCTGAAGACAAGCTGGGAGTCTCAGGGTACCACAAGCAGCCTGAGGGGATGCTGTGGCAAGGTACAAGCGTGGGTGCCTCAGCCCCGACACGCTCACCTGTTCACCCCCCCGTCAGATCAACGTCCTCCAGGCCAAGAAGAAGTTTGAGATCTTGGATTCTGTGAGTGCGTGGTGAGGGGCGGGCCAGGGGCTTGCCCTTGCATCCAGGTGTGTGCGGTGGGCATGCTGGGTGTGGGTGCACATGTGGGGCCCTGCCACTGCTGCTGAGCGCCGGGCCTCCCATGCCCCCCGCTGCAGATGCTGACCTTCATGCATGCCCAGCACAGCTTTTTCCAGCAGGGCTACAGCCTGCTGCACCAGCTGGACCCCTACATGAAGAAGCTGGCTGCCGAGGTGCGTCTGCAGGGAGGGTGGGGCTGGGCTGGGGGTTGGGCTGGGGGCTGGGAGGGTCACCTCCTTCTGTGACGCCCCTTCCCCACAGCTGGACCAGTTGGTGATTGACTCAGCAGTGGAAAAGCGTGAGATGGAACGCAAGCATGCCGCCATACAGCAGCGGGTGAGGCCCTACAGCCCCTGGCCTCCCTGCATGGAGGGGACCCCAAGAGGCCACCACCCCTCGGCCCCTCTCCATGCCGCTGACCTGGGAGCCCATCTGCGCGTACATTCCCTCTCTTCTTCTGGGCCCACCCCCATGTAGGGGCTGACAGGGCTTCTCTTTGGGATGTGCAGTCAGAGGTGGAATGGGAGGGGTGGCCCTACTCTCAGGGCTGTGTGGGCAGAGGGGCCAGCCCCCTCAGCGCACAGATGCCAGGGCTACAGCCGGGATCCGGGGTCTCTTTCCTTCGAGGCCAGTGGTGGCCTGTGGGGCCTCAGTCACTGGCTCCTACTGGAGCCTCCTTGCTCAACCGCCAGACAGCTGCCTCCGCACTGCCCAGAGCAGAGGTTGGCTGCAGGCGGGAGTTGCTATTTCAGGACCACAGGGAGCCTGGCGGGGTGGGGGGCAGGGCCTTCACTCACTGGCTCTCTCTCCCTCCTTCCACCTACCCCTGCTTGGCTCCTCAAGACGCTGCTGCAGGTGAGGAGGTGTCCACCCTGGGGAAGGGGGGTAGGGGGGAGGACCAGGAGCCCGGACCTCTGCCCTCCCCCACCCCGAGGCACTTCAGCACCAAGGACACCTCCCGCCAGCCTCAGAGCTCCCCAGGCACCTGTGCCTTATTCCTTGTAAGCCGTGGCTGGCACCAGCAGGACCTGGGCTGAGCCGGGACTGCGTCCCCCACGGGAGTGGCAGCAGCTGTCCCTTCCTGCCCCCACTCATCCAGGGGAGCAGGTGGCTGGGCCTCCTCTTCTACCGCCCGACACACAGGACAACACTCAGTGTCTCCCCGGCCCGCGTGAATGGAGCTCTGTCAGGCCGCGGAGCAGGCCCAGCTGGCGACATGAATGGGGGACTCAGGATGGGCGGAGGCAGTTTCCTTCCTGATCCCAAAGCCTGCTGTCCCTCCAAGGCTGGGGGTGGGGGCTGGAGCTCTCAGGGCCCCAGCTGTGATGTGAGGTGTCTGCCCCCAAGGGGGTTCGGAGCAGGTGCCTTGCTCGGGTCAGGAAGTAGCTGTGAAGAGCAGCGCCCCGCCTCGACCTTGGCTCTGGGGGAACCTGGGAGGGTGGCTGTGTCCTCACAGCCGGGGGTGGGTGCTCACTGCACCCGGGCTCCCACCACCCCCAGGACTTCTCCTATGATGAGCCCAAAGCAGAGTTTGATGTGGACGCGCCCAGTGGTGTGGTGATGGAAGGCTACCTCTTCAAGAGGGCCAGCAACGCCTTCAAGACGTGGAACCGGTGAGGGAGGGGCCTTCCTCTGGGGCTTGTGGGGCAGCCATGGGGGCTGGCCCTGCCTGACCCCCTCCTGGCCTGTCCACCTGCCCAGGCGCTGGTTCTCCATCCAGAACAGCCAGCTGGTCTACCAGAAGAAGCTCAAGGTGTGCTGCTGGGGCCAGGACCCTGGGGTGGCTGCTCAGTGGGCGTCGCACAGGCTGAGGACACTGACGGGCACCAAAGCCTGAGTGGTCATCAGACAGACCCCTTGGGTCTCAGACAGTCTGTGTCTCTAAAGCGGCACGATAAATGGGTGGTCAGGGCTGGGCGCTGACCGTGAGGGCCACGGTGTGCCGCCCACAGGATGTGTTGACTGTGGTGGTGGATGACCTCCGCCTGTGCTCCGTGAAGCCATGTGAGGACATTGAGCGGAGGTTCTGCTTTGAGGTCGTGTCACCCACCAAGTGAGGAGGCCCAGCCCGGGGTGGGTGGGGGAGGGTGCCCCGCCACCCAGCCTGATGGCCCCTCCCCCCAGGAGCTGCATGCTGCAGGCTGACTCCGAGAAGCTGCGGCAGGCCTGGGTCCACGCCGTGCAGGCCAGCATCGCCTCAGCCTACCGGGAGAGCCCAGACAGCTGCTATAGTGAGGTGTGGCCCTCCTAGCGCCCTCCACATGCATGCACATGCCTGGGTGCCACAGGGAGATGGCCTCTGCAGTCTGCATGCAAGCGTGCGCGTGCAGTGTCAGCATGTGTGTGTGAACTGTGTGTGTGTGCACACACATGTGTGAAGGCTTGTGCTTCGGGGCCCTAGCCTGTGCTGGCATCTCTGGCTGGGGAGGAAGAGGGGCTCCTGGGGAAACTGAGCCTGGAGCTCCTGTAGGGCTGAGTGCCCCTCACACCATCCCCAGAGGCTGGACCGCACGGCATCCCCATCCACGAGCAGCATTGACTCAGCCACGGACTCCCGGGAGCGCAGCGTCAAGGGCGAGAGCGTGCTGCAGCGTGTGCAGAATGTGGCTGGCAACAGCCAGTGCAGCGACTGCGGCCAGCCAGACCCCCGTTGGGCCAGCATCAATCTGGGGGTGCTGCTCTGCATCGAGTGCTCAGGCATCCACAGGTGGCCCACTGGGTGGGCTGGAGCGGGTGCTGGGGCGGGGCTGCGCCTTGACACCTACCCTGACTCATGCCTGCCCCCTCTGCCGTCCAGGAGCTTAGGTGTCCACTGCTCCAAGGTGCGGTCCCTGACTTTGGACTCATGGGAGCCAGAGCTGCTGAAGGTGCGTGTGGGATGGTTGCAGGCCATCAGGCCGCTGGTGGGCGAGTTGGGGCCAGGAACCCGTCTGCAAGCTTGGGGGTTGTGAGCTGAGTTGATGCCTGCACTCCCCGTTCCCTGCTAGCTGATGTGCGAGCTTGGAAACAGCACCATGAACCACATCTATGAGGCCCAGTGCGAGGGGCTGGGCAGCAGGAAGCCCACGGCCAGCAGCCCCAGGTGAGGTGGGGGGCAGCCTGGACAGGGCCCGGGGAGCCCCAGCCCGCGCGTGCAGCCTCATGTGTACCCCTGGTCCAGACAGGACAAGGAGGCCTGGATCAAGGACAAATATGTCGAAAAGAAGTTTCTGCGGAAGCCACCCTCAGCACCAGCCCGGGAGGCCCCCCGGCGCTGGCGGGCGCAGAAGTGCCAGCGCCACCACAGCTCTCCCCGCGCCCCCACTGCCCGCCGCAAGATCCGGCTGGAGCCTATCTTGCCCTCCGTGGCTGCTCTGTCCTCAGGTGGGAGAGCTGTCTGCATGCTGCACCCTCGGCCACATAGCTGGGCAGGGGTAGGGAGAGGGCTGTAGCGGGGGATGAGCCACAAACCCTGGGCCCCTGGGAGGTCAAGAGAGGTGGGACAAGAGGGAAGGAGCAGGGGCTCACAGAGGCTCAACTCCCAGCATGACCTGGGGTCCCCCCTCCCGTAGCCTTAGTCCCCCGTCCCTGCAGCAGGCGCTGTGGAGCGGCCCCCTCC